>NC_037530.1:35608367-35632120 GCF_001531365.2 Cynara cardunculus var. scolymus
ATATAATTTAATTTAAGTTTAATAATAAAATAATTTATTTTTGGTTTAATATTATAAATTTTATAAAGATAATAATTAAGTATTCTGTTAGAATTTAATGATTATATTAATTATATTTTAATTTTTTATATTTTAAATGAGATATTTATCATGTATTTGATTATGTTTATCTGCAGTTAGTTACACGAATTCAGATATGGGATGAAATCATATAGAGATGAAAGTTTAAGAGTTTTTAAGAGTTTTAGCCAAATGTTTTATAATATAGTATAGATATATTAATTATATTTTAATTTTTTATATTTTAAATGAGATGTTTATCATGTATTTGATTATGTTTATCTGCAGTTAGTTACACGAATTCAGATATGAGATGAAATCAGATAGAGATGAAAGTTTATGAGTTTTTAAGAATTTTAGTCAAATGCTTTATAATATAGTATAGATAAGAGTTTAAGAGATTTACATTAAAATTAGGTGGATCCTGAAAATCATTTAAATTAATTGTGATGTAACGCAACTTTTTTTATTCAAATACAGACGATTATTAAATCATTTCCCCTATTTTTGCATCCCTACCTACCACCTAAAAATATTAGAAAAACAAAATAATTATTAAGTGAGTGGTTATTGAAAATTAAAATTAATAACAAAGAAGGTGAGGCGGCTGAGGGAGGAAGGTAGGTAGGTAGGAGTTCTTTCTTCTCATCCGTCGGTTAGACCTGACTCCTCTTTGACGTTATTTGTTTAAATATATTAGAAATGTTATTTATGTAATATAATAGGGTATATCTTGATTTTAATGTTTTATTTTTTTATTTTTATTACGATCGATGTTATAATTTGGTTTTGAGAAAGTGATAATGTTTTTATTTTTTAATAAATATAAAATGAAGATTTTCATAAAAAATTGAAAAAAATATAAAGATATTAGTATCAAACTAACTATTTAAAATTTATCTTTTATTTGTGTAATTTTTTTAATTTAATTTTTTTGTTTAATAATATTTTTTTTATAAATATAATAATTAAGTATTTTTTTGTTACAACTCAATAATTATCTTAATTATATTCTAGATTTTTTATATCTAAAATAAGATATTTATCCTTAATTCTCGATAATCAATACACATTTTCATCGTCTCGTCTTTTCTTTTAACAAACAATGCGGGAACACTTCAAGGAGATGTATTCTGTCTGATAAAGCCCTTATCAAATAATTTTTTCAGCTGAATCATTAACTTTTTTAGTTCAAAAGGTGCCAAATGATATGGAGCTCCGACTACTGGTGATGTCCCAGGCATTAAATTAATTCTAAACTCTACGGATCGATCAGGTGGTAAATTAGTCAAATTTTCAAGAAATACCTCAGGATATTTACAAACAACAGGGATAGACTCTTCTTTACTTTTTTTTTTTCTTTGAATCAACCACATAAGTTATAAAACTTTGACACCTTCTCTGAACATATTTTCGGGCTTTCATAACAGATTTCAGACTAGTATGATGATCCCGCCGATCACCATAAATCATACCAGCCATTTCCCCGGTAAATCAGTGTTTGATCATCATTTTGTTACACATAATACTGGCCTGATTCTCTGCTAACCAATTCATACCCACCACAATACCAAATTCCCTCATTGGTATCGGGAAAAAACGAATCGGTAACCCACATCCCTCACTCTCAATTTGGCAATTATCAAATACGCGGGTAACAGATACTTTACTATTATTAGCAGTATCAACTACTAAATCATAGTCAAGCGGCACATAATTCACGTATAAACATCCAACAAATAAAGGTGATACAAATGAATAATTAGCACAAGAATCAAATTAACATATTGGCATATACAGAGTTTATAAGAAAGGTACATGTTACCACATTGGGGATTTCCTCTGACTCTCGCTTTGACATCTGAAAATACCGTTCCCTCGCCCTATCCGAGTCACCTCTCCGGATGTTGACTCCCCCACGCGTACTTGGAGTATTTCCAGAGTCGATCTCGGAGTCTTTAACTGGGGGCAATCTGGCTTGATGTGGTTGGGAGAATTACAATGAAAACAACGTTGAGGCATCCAACAATTTCTAGACAAATGCCCAGTTCCCCACATCTGTAGCACTTTCTTTGTTCCAAGTTACAGTCACCTTGGTAGACACGGTGACATCTCTGGCGTGGTCTTTCATTAAATCGTTGGACTGGACGATTCTCTGTTCTTACAAATTTTGGTCTTCTATACTCATTCGAAGACCCTTCCCATTTTCATTTCTCAATTATCATTCCCTCTCCTTGTCAGTTCTTGTTCCTTTATGTTGTTTCCGTCGTATCTACTAGCAATGGGAATGTTAAGGGATTCATTGCAATCACAAATTCTCGTATCGAAGGCTTTAGTCCGCAAATATACCTTTCGACCTTACGAGATTCTAATGAAATGTAGTGTTTAACAACACAAAGTGTTTGTTAAATTTTTCTGTGTACTCCTTTATTGTTTAATTGCCCTATTCTAACTTTAAAAATTGTTCTTCTAATTGTCTTACTGTTGCTTTCGGGCAGAATTGCTCCCTTGATTGGTCAATAAATTTCATCCAAGACATTGTTTGCAAAATATTAGGTCTTGCAAGGGATTCAAAATCCCACCAATATAAAGCATTAGACCTAAGAATTGATACGACAAATCTGACCCTGTCTTCGTTGGAACACTTGTATTGAATATTGATTCTATATCCCTCAATCAATATGTTGCCTTCACAAGATATATTTCCCCGGAGAATGTTGGGGGTTTACATGTTAAAAACATTTTGATGTCGCCCCCTCTGGTGTTTGCATATTGGACTTGTGGATTAGTTTCTACTATTTTTGTTTCCACCCTGGCTGGTACTCCCAAAATTTAAATCAGAGTACTTCTCAACTTGCTCATTTCCTTCGCTAACATATCTCGAGCAACATACTAAGGATGTTGTACTAGTTTTTGATTAACGTTCTATTGAATTGATTCACCCTGGTCTGGATGAACTTTAGATTGTCTATTTCTTCTTCTCCCACGACCCCTGCCCCGACCTTTCCTTCTACCTCAGCCTGCTGGTAGATTGGTAGGAATATTTTTATGTGAACTCTCCCTCTCGTCTGGGCTAATGAGGGCCATCCTTTCAGATCTTTTTGAGTGGCTAGCCATCTGTAAATTTTTAAAATTTAATATTCACATAATCACATTCCACAAATATAATAAGGTGTCCAAGTACAAATATATACCTGTAAACTCATGATTATATTGGTCATTTGTATTTTGAATTTACCTTACATATCGTTCTTTTAACCCATCATATTTATTCCAAAGGTTATACGTATGTCAAAGATCCTTGATATGAAAATAATACAGTTTAAGTCTAGGCATCATGCTGGATATCTAAATCCCTTAAATTCAGGCTCTGATAACTAACTTGTAACACCCCAATATCACATTTGCATATAAACATATATTTTCATATATCAAGAAATATAATTTACACAACTTGTCTCACTATTTACAAAAACTACATTACAAAATAGCTACCAATTTTTTCCATAAAATCTTTATACAAAACTTGTTTACAAAACAAGAATTAAAATATAAAAGATAACATGTTATCCCAACATCTCAGCAAGCAGATATAATTCCTCACAATTTCCCTTTCTCCTTTTCGTTTGGTTGTGCCTGACTTGTAATGCACATTTTCCAAAACACCAAAAATGAGGGTTAGACCTTGAGATTTAGTGAGGAATTTCATTTGAATGCTATTACAGGGTGAATAATCACCAATACACTTTTATAAACCCATATTTGTATCAATAACAAATATATAACATTCTTATAAAAACAAATATCTTTTGTCACATCAAAAGGATGAGATATTATCTAATTATGGCATCAAATAGCCAAACAACTCATTTATCACATGATGATAAAACTCATCGCCCCATATAGGTAAAATAACAAATTCCTCGCATGACATAGGTGAGGACAACCTAATTCCTCGCAACACAATAGTGCGAGGACCCATCTCATCGCATCACACTGGTGCGATAAGTTCATCTTGTCGTATCACAAGGATTAGACAATCTCACTCCTTGCATCACAAGGATGCGATAAGCACACTTTATCGCATCACAAGGATGCGATAAACTCAAGTCATCGCATCACACAGATGCGACAACTTCAGGTCATCGCATCTCAAGCGTGTGACAACCAAATAACACTTTTTGATCAAAACCCGGATTTTACATTATGTTTGATTATGTAACCTTTATTCTGATATACACATTTCTTTGATATGTCACTCTTATCCCAAAATACAATTCTTCTTGATATGTCACCCTTATACCAAAATACACATCTCTTTGATATGTCATCCTTGTTCCAAACACTTAATATAATCATATCAAAATACCAATTCATGCCAATTATAACATCAAAACAGTTTTATAACATCTCCATGTAAAGAACCATACGATTATAATTTCAACACCATAAAAGGAAAGATTGTAAAATAAGCTCACCTTATAAATCACAAAGAGATGAAGATTGAAACAACAAGAATTTAGTTTAATCACATAATCAACTTCTTCTTGTAATCTCCCTTTGGCTTCAGTTTGCTTCGTACGAAAGAGCACACACAAAGAAAACTTCTTCACCAACATTTTAACAATACCCACGAGATAATAAGAATATCTCATCTTAGAACTAATTAAACAAATGAGGCGGTGGAACTTTTAAAAACACTTAAGTGCGCGCGCGCGCACACACACACACACACACACACATATATATATATAGACTTGGGATCATGTGAGACCAATAGTTTTTCGTGAGACCCGTAAGACCAATTCTCAACCCTTGGATTAGATTTACAATCGTCAGATCTGAACATTCATAAACGCCACGAGACTTCTCAATATTTACAAAATTGTCACCTTGCAATTTTGTAAATTAGATCATTAGATTATAAAGTTGATCAATGAACATAAATTGGTCTTACGGGTCTCACGAAAAACCCTTGGTCTCATGTGAACCCGACCCTATATATATATATATATATATATATATATACATTTTAACAACACCCACGAGATAATAATAATATCTCATCTTAGAACTAATTAAACAAATGAGGCGGTGGAACTTTTAAAAACACTTAAGTGCGTGTGTGTGTGCACACACACACACACACACACACACACACACATATATATATATATATCTGAGATACGACACCACTTTTCAAAAACAACCCTGAATTTTACAACCAATTAAACGGTTATCACATATAACATGCTCGCAAAAACATATAAATAAAACGATTTTCTCGCTTCACTCAAACGATACAAAACCATAAGTGTACGTTTGCTTTGTAGGAATGAAATAAATTTGGATTTCAAATCCATTCCAATCTCATGTTTGGTTTACAAGATTGTTCGAATTTGAAATCTAAAGATTTATTTAAAATCAGTCAAACATAGGATTTTGAAATCTCACAGGGTTATTGAGATTTGACAAGGATTTCTATATAATAATATTTTAAAATATGTTTAAAACACTTGTTTTCTAATAATTTATTAATAAAAAGGTAATCAGGTTATTTTTATGATAATCAATAATTTGTTTTTATAAATTATATATAGAAAATGGAACGGAATCCATCAAACCAAACACGCAAAAAATTCCATATCCTTTCAAATCCAAATCCTTTAAAACTATTCCATCAAATTAAACGCTTCCTAAAAACAATTAAGAATGACGCATCATAGAAGCATAAAACAGTACTCAAAGTTTAAAATCTCAACTTCAAAATCGAAATTGAACCGTGTTTCTGTTGTGTGTGTGTGTATATATGTGTGTATATATATATATATATATATATAAGGTTCGATCCCGTGTATTATATGGGGTAATTTGAAAAAATTAAATCATGTCAGAAACTTATCTTACATATATGAATGATCATCGAAAGTACGATGCTACTTCAAACTTGTACTCTTGAAATAACTCTGAAGAATAACTCTGAATAATTGAATTTAGAAATGAATCTACATCAATGATTAGTTAAAATGAAGTTAACCCTAAAATAAAATTAAATTTAGAAATGAAACTATATCAGTAAATTGAATTTAAACTTAGAAGTAAATTTAGAACGACTATTCAGACTTGTACTCTTGAAATAACTCTGAAGTATAACTCTGAAGAATGACTTCAGACTTGGACTTGTACTCTTAAAATAACTCTGAAGTAAAACTTTTCAGACTTCAAAACTCTGTATAGTCAAGAAAAGTTAACTTTTGTCGACGTCCGACACAAATCCCCCATAAATCCGTCATTAAATTTTTTTTAAAAATAAAATTTTATTTCTGTAACTTTCCCAACGTCTTTTTGTTACTTAATTGTGTGTCCTTCCACTCTAATGGACCAATGTCGATGACCAAGTTGCTATCAGTTTCATAACTAGTTATTGATGCGTACTAATGTCTCTACATGCACATGGATTGATTCTTTTTACATTGAGATAAACATGAAGCTCCTTCAGTTTTCCAGAGAGCTGAATGTGTACATCTAACGGTTGTTTGTTTACATTTTAATAGTTTCATTAAGAGACAATATCTAAATCGTTAAAAGGTGAATTTTATTTGACAAAAAAAAAAAGTTTGTCTTTTAATGGTTCTAAAACCCTCTTGAATGATTTTGTATCATAGACCTCCCTTAACCATTCAGCACCCTAATTTCATTGTAAACAATCATCAAACAATTATATTTATTTTGCATTAGATCATGAGAGCCTCTTAATCATTCTGACCACTCAATCATTCTGTATCAAACCATTCAACAACTACCAAACAGTCCCTTAAATAATCACCTAAGTTGCATAGGACACTTAATTATTTCAGAGTTTTTTTGTCAATAAATTGATTGTCCACATGATATGAAAAGTCACTTTTGTCTTTCGATTGAGGGGATTGCAAATGTTTGCACATGGACTCTTTCTTCGTTTATGTGAGAATTTATGAAATTTTATTACGTATTCAGATTACCTTTTTAAATAATCCTTACAAAATGAAGGAAATTTTTTACATACATCGGAAATTTAGTCATAGTTTAATTAATGTCGGTATCCAACGTTTTGACTTGGAAATTACAAATTATACACACACCTCAATAATTTTTAGTGATCAAGTATGTTAGAGCATCTTCAACAACTCTCATATTTTAGAAAATTTTGAGATATTAGAAAATTTTGTTCGAACAGTTATATTAAATTATTCTCTAAAACTGAGAAAAAAATGAGAGATAGTGGAAAATTATATTTGAAAAAGAAAATATAGCATAACTGTTGAAGATGTTCTAAATCCGTATTTTAGACAACTGGAGTTTGATAAATGGGCTTCGGTCATTGATATATTGGGCCAAACATCATAACTATGAAATTGTACACATACAAAATGGTATAAAATAACTAGAAAGAAGTAAAAAAAAAAGTAACACAAAACTTGCTTCACCAAAAAAAATAGTAACATGGTCGTGGTGGGTGGTGATGGAATTCAATTCTTTCTATTATGTCAATAAATGACGAGTTCATTAATTTGTGGAATTCAATGGAATTTGAAGGATTCCATCGATTTCAAGAAATGAACCAAACAAAGGTATTGAAATTTGGTCAAAGAAATTTGTTATTTCAATTTCATCAAATTTCTTCGAATTCCGCGAACCAAACTGCCCCTAAGAGATTAAGTTCATAAGTGGTTCGTCGGAATCTGGTGGAATTGGAACTATAAATTATACAGACCGAATTTTATTCATGTCTTAGATTCATTTTATGAGTTATATTACGAAATTTTAGTTTCACATATGATGGAATCTCTATTTTTTTGGCTTTTAATAAAAAATTCCATTTCCATTTCATCAAATCTTTTGACAACAAACCATCATACCCTTATAGACACTTTAATCTATTCCATCCCACCATGACAGCCGATAGCCGTCACCACACCATCGCCACCACCACCACTACCGTCACCTCCACCATCATTGTCACCACCACCTCTATCGCCACTGCCACCCTTGTTACCATCAGTGCCGTTACCACCACCATCGTTGTTGTCACCATTTTCATCTCCATTATCTTCGCCAACACTGCCACTGACACCACTCTCACCAGAATTTCCCACCACCGCCGTCTTTGCCACTATTGCCACCATCATCACCAATCCATATTATCATCAAATTTATTATTATATAGCATTTATAAATCAAACAATAAAATACGAAAACACCTTAAAAGGGTGTTTTAGTAAATTATCACTATTTTAATTATAATCTAAGGTTATATTTCAGAAATCAAACAAACAGATTCCAACTCTTTTGATAGATTTCATTTATATTCCTGCAAACCAAAGGCATGGTTAATATAATTAAATTTCATTCCAATACATTTCATTCTTTAAACCAAACACCACCTAATTAATACAATTAGGGGTCGTTTATCAAGCACTTACCTGATAAGTACTTACTGGTAAAATTTAACATTATTATGTACTTACCGGGTAAGATTTTAGTCCACCAAAACGACATAGTATACAACAATTTACCCGGTAAGCATTTAACGTGGTAAAAGTCGTCGTCCTCACTTACCGGGTAAGACTCTTGATCTTTGTCTCGCTTTTACCGGGTAAGATTCTTGTTCTTTACTATATTTATCTTGTGAGGTAAACAGCCTCTAAGACTAGAGATAAAAGAAGATTATACGAAAAGAAAAACAAGATGTCGATATGTCCGAGTGGTTAAGGAGACAGACTTGAAATCTGTTGGGCTTCGCCCGCGCAGGTTCGAACCCTGCTGTCGACGATCTTTTTGCTTCTCTCAATCAAATTCCCCTTTTGTATTTTGTTGGGTTATTAGGGTTTTTTTTGGGCAATCTGATCATCTCTCTAGGGTTTGCAAATTGAGTTTTGCTCCACAATTTGGAGTTCGTCTACATCAATGGAAGAGACGAGCAGCTCAACGATCACGAATCAGAAATCGACACAAGAGTTGGCGATGGAGGGGCAAAAACATTTGGAAGATACGATAGAATCAGCGTTTCAGATTTTATCTTCAATGAATGATGAACTCTGTAACCCTCATTTATGGTCCACTTCTTCTCCTCCCAATGTTAATACTAGCAACGCCCATCACGCCCCATCCAACGGCGATGCTACGTCGTCCGATACCGCCCATCACTTTGAGATGGGCGGTGGAGCTCTCGATGAAGCTCGTCTCCGCTACAAATCGTCTGTCGCCGCCCTCCGTTCCGTTCTCACTGCTATTCCCAATTCTAGAAAGGTATAGTCTTCCATTTCAATAAAATTTCAACTTTTTTTGTGTCTTTATCTATTTCATGTGATCATCGAACTGTTTACAAGCCTTTTAAGACCCAGTTCCACTAGTAACTGGGAGTGCATATGTTTTTTTTGCAATGTTTAATGGTTGCAAAGCAAACTCTATGGATGTATATGAATTGTGATGTTTCACCATGTTTTTCAATCAGAAAATGAACAAGTGTTTTGTATGATCCGACGCCAGTGATGATAGAAGGATTTAGAAGCCGCTGATTAGTGCAATAATGTTGTTGATTGTGCTTAGGTTGAAGCATAGGTGCATATTAGACACAGATATCACAACCCCTTGATTTAAATATAGAGAAACTGGGAACAAACTTGTCTGTTTCTTTCATCCCCTTTATATGCATTATGCATACTCTCTAAAATTGGTTAAGCTTCTCCTGTTTGCTAACTTGATGACAGAGACTGGTCCAAGGAAACCAAATCAGGTGTTAATGATTATAGGCATTGTATTAGTCCCTACAAAGCCGAAAACTTTAATACCCGTCTTCCATGCCCATAGAATGTCTATACATTGGTAGCACTTCCAAGAGCAGGGTTCTTTCACGACCGTTTTTAGGAGTCAGTGTTTGGGGAAAGGACTGATTGGTTCGATTTCATGGTCTGGGAGAAACGGTAGGGATGATGCAAACTGCTTTAGTTTCCTTTTGATGCAAAAAATCTTCCGATACTAAGGTGAGCATCTGCATGCCATACTCTCAAAATGGGGTCATGTTAAGCTGAAACATAGGATGTTATTTTTATATGTTGAACTACAGATTTAAACCTATAATCTCACTGGGAAGTTAAGACTAAAAGCACAAAGACTATGGTTTAACTGCTTCTCTTAGGCACCTGTCGACATTAAAGCCTATTCATTCATGCTTCTCTAATGAGATAATCGTTTTGTTCCACATTCCCAATAGATTAGCAGGCTGTTCCTAGCGGCTGAGCCCGTCCACCTTTTCTTTTGTCTTTGGTGATTAACTTCACATGTGTTTCCACTTAATGAAGGCCAAGGCTTATGATATTGATCCAATCTCAACCGATGAATTGGATGCGGAGAAGCTGGAAGAGCGGGCTTCCACCTTAAGAAAGGTATCTCACATTCTTCATAAGTTCCAATCTTATGCTGCAATTGTTTCTAACACATGGGTTGTATACATTGTAGGATCTTGAAAATAAAAACAAGCATCTAAAGCTTCTCATAGATCAGCTTCGAGAGCTCATTACAGACGTCTCAACATGGCAAAGTCCCGTTTCTATATGAAGCCTATCAGCACAGTATAATTGCAGCGGTAATTTGACAGTAAATTGCTAAAGCTGATGACATTTTACCAGATGGTCTTAGAAGCTAACGACAAGTTTGCTTAAGCTAAAATTCCTTTTCATGACATGGATGAACTCTAATAGATAGTTACAGTTATATAGTTCACTCAATTCGATCGTTGTATAAACTTTGCCTTCTTATTGTTGGTATTCGAGTCTAGATTCGTGTAATGATACAAAAGTTGTAACCAAATTGTGAAAGGGTACAAAGTTTTAACTTGATACCTCACACAACATTGAGACAACACATCTGGTTCCAACTTTTTTAGTTTACAACCAGGAAAAAAAAACGTAGATATATTCTAGAAATTTTGATGGGTGCGAATCGTTAGTTGTGAATCACGGTTCTGGTGGTGAGAGAGGATCTCATGTCGACAATCGCAGATTCATCCGCACCCAAGTTGATAGCTTCTTTGCTAGCCGTTATAAAACGTGAAACTGCACCTTTGACATACGTGTGGGCTTCTTTCACGCTCATTTTCTTCCCCATCTCGTCTGGGAAACTACTCAAGAAATGGTCACCATTAAGAACCGCGGCTAATTGAACCACTTCGCTCTGAAATTGAGACAGTCCCCTCGCTTCATCTGGCTCTGTCTCTCTCAATGGCGCAGCTTCAGGCAGAACCTCTGCAACCGATCAAAAGCTCATTAAAATTACTTCATACGAGTCTATGACACATATTCAAAATCAGATGCCAATATTTGGCAAACTAGCTGATTAAGGTAGTTGTTGGCCAATAAACTACTGTTAGCTGATAAGCTTGTCTTTTGGTAAAAACTAGCCAAGAAGTTCAATTGGCTGTGTTATTTTGGATGTTTAGTTAACTTACCAGGGCAATCGGTTCGTGGAGAGCTCAGTTGTCCAACGACTTGCTCGAAGGTTCCAGCCCAAGCGTCTCTATGAGTTAAATAGTTCGATGACAAGTTGAACATCTTCTTTATGGTAGCAGGAATGGAAGAATGCTCGTATTCGGAACTGGGTGTTGGTCCCTTTGGGCTAGTAATCACTGCATAACCACACGAGAAACACTACTTAAATCAAGAAATCTTGAATCTTTTGAATCTTCATATATGAATCTTACCGGTTCCTTTCTTGATCCAAGGAGACACCATTATGGTGGGAACCCTAACACCCAACCTATCGAACTTAAAGAACGAAGGTGCTGGACCAGTGTTCCCATCTGGGCTCGGTACATCTTTGTAAGGAGTCTTGACATGATCAAAGAACCCACCATGCTCATCATATGTGATCACCAAAAGGCTCTCATTCCATTGTGGACTTGCTCTTAATGTCTCGTAAACTTCCTTCACTAAATTCTGCCCATTTGCGACATCATGCGATGGGTGATCATCGTTCGCCGGGAAACCCTTTATATCGAAATATCTCGGCTCAATTACACTCAAATTTGGCAATTTACCATCTTTAGCATGTTGTTTGAAGGTACCATATTGATGAAACTTGAATACATACTTCAATTTCCTCATATTTCTGTAAAACAAAGTTGTGGGTATGTTCTGAAAATACACTCCCCAATCTTTCTTGTTCTCATGAAGCGAATCAAAAATGGTTTTTTGTGGATACCCTTTTGCTAATTGCTTCTTTACATGGCTTGTTGATCCATGGGAAGTGGCTGAGTAGACAAAGAGTCGGTTGGGTTGGGTTGGACCCGGAATTGAAGAGAACCATCTGTCAAAAACTGCAAATTCTTGGACCAATTTGGCAAAAATTGGGACATTTTCAGGTTTGAATCCTTTCATGACTGTTTCAGAAAGATTGGGTGACACTGAGAGTGCTTGTTCGACGAAACCAGTCATGGAAGGAATTGGGTTAGACCCAAATACCTGCTTCTCCACATCTTCAAACGAGTGACCCGGATCCGGATCCACATACTTCGCATCATCAGTGAAGCAGATAGACTCATCTTGTGTTACTTGGTTTGGTGTTCGGGTCAAGTTGGTTGAAAATGGGTTGCATTCTTTACCTGTAACACCATTGATTGACGGATTGATGGATTTCTTCATCCACCCAATCATGTGATCAAAAGATCTGTTCTCCAGAACCAACACCACTATCCTCTTGATGGGTTGTTGACCCGATGCATCTGCAAAACGGGTCGGATCAAGAACACAAGAAACAGTGAGAAACAGCAAGAAAATGGAGGAAAGTGATCTTCTGGTTGTTTCCATGGTTGGGTTTTTTGGTAAAGATGGAAGCTTTTTCAGCATCTCAAGATGACAACTAAAGAAGCGGAGGCAATAAGTGACATGAAACTGAACCAAAAACTGAAACTTTATTTTTTGGTGGAGGGAGTGCTTTAAATAACGCTAATACTAAATGCTATGCATGTATTAATACTTTATATTATATAAAAGTACAAATATACATACATATACATACATATATATATATATATAATACATACACACACACACATATATATATATGTATATAGAGAGAGAAGGCAAAATGGTAGTCAATTATATATTTATATATATGCAGTCAATTTATATCAGATGTCAATACAACATGTTTGTATCACATGTTATTACGTGTTTTATATCATATATGATCTTGAAACGTCTTGTATTCTCATAAATTGACTGCGTTCTCGTTTGATCTGTATGTCTTATTCTCTCTCCATATATAAATAGATTGCCTTTGGATTGTGTGAATTATGTTTATAATATTATAACTTTATTAAAGCAATAAAAGACATGAAATGGGGCCAAAAGATGATCACAAGTGCATATAGAGATAAATGGATGCATGTATGGTGTATGCATGTGATGATGAAGATATGGACAAATAAACAAATGATTTGTAAATCCCTCCCAACTTTAACAAAGCATTTTGCAGACAACAAGGTGACACATGACACCTACGTACAACTTTGAAATTTTTGCCCTCACAACAGAAGCATTGGCTTGAAATCCGGAAATACGCGTTTTCTGTATTCCATGATTCGTATATCTGACATTTTGAGTCTTGTATATTTTGTTCACGCCTGTTATCTACATGTTTTATGGTTCATTGTTTGTAATAGTACTTACCGACAATCATAAACTTTAATGATAGAATGAAGATAAAAGCAGCATTTGTTATATAAATTCTATGCATGAAGCAGTTATGCTATAATTATGGTTCACGCGTCTAAAATTTATGTCGTATAACGCCAAATGAAAGAGTGTTGACTAAAAGCAAATCCCGTTAGGTTGTATGGAAATATGAAATGTCATTATCTTCCATCATTTTCAAAAACAAATCCCGTATATCATGATCGTCACATGTCTCACACGTACACCCTCATATGAAATTCACGGTTCGTACAAAATCATGAATGTTTAACGGCACATTTGGTCATTTTACATATCAAAAACGTCAATTTATTTATTACTGATAAAGTTTTTCTTAAAATTGTTAATAGTTTAGAAGCTACTATTAATTGTATAAATGCTTAAAATATTTGCAATTAATTTATGGAATTGAATGGGTTGGTGAGATTCTAAGTCAAAAAGGGGTTTTAAACGTTTGGTAATATAAAATACTTTGGAGTTTGGATTGGAGGTGGGGAACAAAGAATTTACCAAAATTCCATTTCCATGACTTTTTCTTTTAATTTATATATTTGATATAAACATAAAAATAAAAATAAATGTTTTCGGTTTATATTTTTTATAATCTCGATCATATAAGATCACAGGATTGTTTGGTTGGTTTTTCACTAAGTTTTGTATGAATAAAGTTGTTTGTATGGATTAATCTGTTTATATAGATTGAGAAAGTTTCTCTTTGAAAAAAATTGACTTTCTGCATAAAACTTTCCTCTACAAATTTACTAGATAAGTCAATTTATATACCATTAAGCCATTACCAAAAGCACGTATAATGAACCAAATAAGTTGTGTGTCTCACTAAACTCATTAAACTGTTAACATACAGATCTTACATTATTATAATAATCTCTAAAAATATATAATATTACAATAAATATGTACAAATTGTGCTTAAATTTTTTTGAGTCGTAGAATTAATGCAAAAACATGATCACATGGTATTTTTGCTTAAAATGAGGTGAAAGTGGTTCCTCACCGACACAAAACATTGGACCCCACCTTGTCCAAATGCCACACCCATAGCCCCAAGGTCCGAGCCACTGGTCTTGACCGGTCCCTTAGACGCGAATTCATAACTTTTTTTTAAGTGACACGACAAAATAAATATCGTAAAATAAAAATCAATTATAGATATAAAACAATAATTTATGGTTAAAAATTCTATATTCTGCTAAAATTAACCATCAAATCTTGAATTTACGATTTAATATATTATTATAAATGATAACATATGAGGAGACACAAATCACGATGACGAGAAGAGTCGAATTTTGGGATTAGTCGGCTGGTATAACGGGTTGGATATTAATAATTCATTTTTCTCCAAATTCATACAACACGGTTTTAAATAGTTTTAAAATTTTCAAGAAAATTATCGTTACAATACAATACAAGTGTATATCAAACACTCAAAGTAAGAATTTTTTTCTTGTTTTCACTGACCGACCAAATTTTCAACATTATCAATCTTCGTAGTCTACGTATCAAAAGGTTCGTAACGACATTCGTAATCCTCGAAAGATTTTCTGGGGAAAAAACGAAACAAACAATAATTAGCCACCTCTTCTCAAGAAGGCTAATACACCTAAACCAGCAACTAAAGCAGCTCCAGCTGCAACAGAACTGTATGCAGAAGCCCATGCATCTGCGTGAACATGCTCCAAACCACCACCGCCGCCGCCTCCTCCTGCCACCGCCGCTGCCGCCAATGAGCCTTTTCGATTTCTGGGCATCCCAGAGTAATCTAGATGCAATTTTAATCCCTGTTCGTTTTCACATCAACATCTCAGAATCTGAAAAAAGATACCAGCTGTTTCTAATTTCTTTAATAAGAAGGTAGAGCATACACACCTTCCAACCAACCGATCTTGCGTGTTCCACGGCTGCAGCAAGATCGCTATCTGATGCAAGAATCACCATATCCTTGTCTACATCTTCGTACTACAAGATACAAGAAAAATAAGCATAATAATCACAGCGACAAACGCTGAAAATCTTCATCAAGTTTGTGAGAAATACATACCAGAATCTGTGGGAGGTTGTTGCGATCAATCTCACCGCCTACTCTTTGAAGTATTGCAGTTATTAGATCTGCCAAACTATGAGTTTCTGACCTCAAGGACAAGAAAAAAAACACCAAGTAAATCAACATTTATAAACCATAAACTCTTCAATCACCAAATTACATCAGGATGATGTTAGAAAGAGAATAAGAAGCATACCACAAATAAATCTATGCATCCGACCCCTTCTATCTTGGATCTTGAAAGCAAATGTATTGATTAGTGTAGGCGAAGGATAAGGAACAGTCCCCTCAGAAGCCAATTTCAAAGAACCTTCACTGCAATATCACTGGTTCTATTTAAGTCGACCAATAATATAAGTTAGAACCACAGTAATTAAACTCATAACAGCATGGCTTGTTACCTTCTGGTTTCGCTATCATCATCTGCAGGAGGTACTGCCATGGCAGAATCCCAAAATTTCTGCATCATTGAGCTTGCAGCCTCATTATCAATTCCTGCAGTATTTCCGACCTATTTCATCCGTAGGAAAAACAATGCTATATCAGCTTCAAAAATATCCCCAAAGTACCAACTTTGAAACCAAACGAGCCCAATACATCCCCCCGTACATAAGGCAGCTACAAGTATTAGAATATGTGATAAAAGGGATGAAGAGCCTTTGGTCATATTACATAGCCTTTAGATAGATAAAAATGCAGAAAAAAAACATTAAACTCCTTATGTGGAGCCATGAATGATTCTATAAGCATACACCAAGACCCACATACAAAATATTCTGCTCATGAGTAAATTCTCGTAATTAGCTGGTTTTATATGGATTAGGGTTCAGAATTTCCATAATCTAATACAATAGGTTTGATATGCACCCTACAACACCTACGATTGAATTATTAACATAACCGATGGTCATATGTAGGACAAAAAGAGAATTGCACTTACAGAGGCTATAGCCGCATGAGTGATTTGAAGTACATCAATAATGGCAACAACAAGTCCCTCTGCAACAGAAACCACCACTTTTAGATATATATATATATATGTATATATATATATATATATAATACAAATTCAACAAGCTTTTTGTCCGAAAACTAGTTTGGATGTGCTAAGAATAAGATCTTTGCATGAATCTATGAAGAAGCAGAAGGGAACAATTGAATGAAATTAACCAATTAAAGAATAAACTAAAAAAGAAAGATCAATAAATCTTTACATTTACCTCTATCAACAACAGGAAGATGTAAAAACTTTCCATGATGCATGGTATGCAAGGCCTCAACGATAGGTGTATCAATGGTAGCACATTCTGGATTTGGAGTCATCACCTATGTGTTAAATGAAGCATGAACCGAAAATGTTCAGTAAAGTATTGTGATAAAGCACCATAACTAGTACACAAGATACCAACTTTGATTTACCTTCTCCACCAATGTTGAATCAGGAGGAAGACCCAATGCTATAACTCGCATCAATATATCCTTTGAGCTAATATAAGTATAAATCACATGTTATGGATATACTTTGCTAAAAATCAAACGCTTCATTCAATATATTATTTACGTAGCTAATATGCAATTGAGAGACTAACGTTAAAATCCCACATGGTTTGCTATCAACTGTTGCAACAGCCGAGCTAATACGACACTCAAGCATCTTTTTTGTTGCCATTAGCACCGTGTCAGATGGTGAAACGGTCACAAGCCTGGAAGATGAGCAATTTGAAGAATAAGTAACGTGTATTGTTCTGTAGCATCGTGAACAAATGGACATATCAAGAAATCTTGTAAAAATGAACTCATATAATAATATCAAAGCAAAGCTATTACCTACTTTGAATTTTCTGAGATTATGGTAGATAAAGAAGGCTTGAAGAGTCGCTCTCTAAGTGTTTCAATGAATGTATTGGAACCTGTATAATGACAAGTAAATCACATATAATTAAAACAACTCTTGCCCAGCTGCAGGAAGATTGAATCGTTCAAAGTCAAGCAAAACCTGATATGTATTTCAACACTTGGGCCATGTTTCGCAAACTAGCAGATAAACTAATCATGTTTGGTAAAAACTAACTGATAAGCTACGTGACAATATAAAATGACCTAAAAACAAATTGAAAAAATATAAGAGGCACAATAGGGAAAAGTGGGAAAAACCATTGAAGTTTATTGAAACGTTACTTGAAGTAACATTTAAAAAAGCTAGTTTATGGCTAACAAAATGGAGCTGTTTCAATAAGCTCAAAAAACAAGCTAGCTTAGGTTACCAAACATGGCCTTAATGAAATGTAATAATGCAAACTAAAGAAGGAAAACAAATGTGAACCGACCAGAAGCGGAGGTGCCCCAATGCTTCTCAACACCTTCAACAGCAGCTGCTATGGCTTTCCCCTTTTCAGCTGCTCGTTCCATTCGGGCAATTGCATCATATAAACATTTTGCTATGTCAAGCAAAGCAACAACCTCTCCATTTTCTACAACGGGCAAGTGTCTGAATTTTCCTGCAAGAGAAATTTTAATTTTCAAGATTCGAAAGATACTTTGAAAAAGGCCACCATGTTCTCCTGATTAATACAAACCTTGCACCATTTTTTGCAAAGCTTCCACAGCAAGAGTATCCGAAATCACAAAAACTGGATTTCTTGTCATCACTGCCGAGACAGGAGTCTTCTCAAGATCAAGCTCCCGAGCAACAACTCTTGTTGCGATATCCTTCAATTATGCAAAAGCTAGTTTAGTGAACAAATGGCATAGTCTAACATATTTCATTTTGAGTTGCTTTAGTGTACGTGACCAAAAGAATAAAGAAAAAAAGTAAACCTTGTCGGTCAATATGCCACAGAGTAATGCATTCGAGTCTGTAAGCAGAAGAGCATCCACTTTCCGAAGAGCCATCCGACGACAGGCCTCATTAACAGTTGTGGAATCAGGTACTGTCAAGGCTTTCGAGAGACGTAATCGCTTCACGGTGCGTTCTCCCGTTAGCCCCCTGTTTAAAAAACATGTTGATGGGTAAGTTCATTTAGCACATGAACCGCACATTCTAATGTTCTCCAGATCAATTTGTGGTTTATCTTAACAGCTGAAAGTTTGCAAATTTAATTTCACTTTTTTCATAAAAGATTCTAGATGGAAGTAATTCTTCTGCTTGATAAATTGGGTATGAGCCAAAGCCCTTAAAAATATATCCTTTCACACATTAGTAGTGCTTTTTGTAGCTGTATGTATAATTGGAACATAGTCTGACATTGTGTACATAATATATTATCACCTTCGTATACCCACCTCCCATTTTCACTGCTTAAATTCATAGAAAAGCATACCCTTCAACTAATGCATACAAATTATTATTGGCATGATTGACCAGTTTGCAAAAGGGATTCTTTCAGACCTGCAGATTGCAACCTAAAACACTATTGTCGGTTCTAAGAGTGCTACTTCCATGAAGATCTTTCTTGATAGAAGGGAAGTACAAAACTGGTCCAACAGAGCCCCAAAAGCTTCTGAAGATTGTTTCAAAAGCACATCACATACTCTTTCAATTGGCACCAAAGTTAACATTGAAGAATGGTCAACATAATCAGATAATGGTTTGGTTTAGTTTATCTTTATTGTTAAAAATTCATTGCATATTAGTCCAACTTAAGCTGACAAGTTTCTCATCAAAGAAGACAAGATGGAAGTGGGATTTGATCCTAATGAATATATATACATATATATAACTTTGTCAGGATGCTAGTAGATAGAAGACGGTAATTCATATGTAGTTTAACCATTGGAGAATTCTAATCGCATATGGGTATAAGTATATAAAAACGTACATGGAACGAGAAGAAGTAATAGATCTTCGGCTAGGATCAGTGGCTCCATTTTCAGAAGCTTTCTTCCTTGATGAAGCTGTTAAAACCATACTCCTTCGTGAAGAACCTGCCTGACTACTCGTCATCTCCACCAATTATCGATCAAGATTCCTCTATCTGCCTGATACTGTATCAATCAATCAATCAATTAGAAGATACAAAACAGAAGATTTAAGTACTAAAATCCCAAAAAGATTGGAACAATCAAGTACCCATATGTTATGAAAGCGCAGACATGAAGATTGAAGAGGATTGCAAATGATATTCTCCGCAATAATAAAAGCAAAAGTTTCGGAAAAAGGAACCCGTCAAAGGAACCCTAGTTGTAGAGTATTTTGATTGGGATTTCTTCAATGGTAAGTGCAAGATTTTACGAGTTATTTTTGATCGGATGTCCACCAATTCTTTACTGCAGATTCTCGTTCGAATTGGGAAATTTGATGTGGTTTTTCTCTCCAAAAAATCAAATAAAAAGACAAGAAAGCAGTCATTTTCGTTATATGACTTTAAATGTAAGTTATCTATACTATGTTATAAAGTATTTGATAGAAATTTTTAAAAACTATTTTTTATATATAAAATACTGTTTATTAATGTATATTACTTAAGACTCAATATTACAAGTAGATTGTGCGTAGGTATAACTTATTAAAGCTTCATATCTGAATTCGTGTAACTAACTACAGATAAACATAATCAAATACATGATAAACATCTTATTTTAAATATATAAAATCTAAAATATAATTAGGATAATCATTGAGTTCTAACAGAATACTTAATTATTATTTTTATAAAATATTATATTATTAAACTAAAAATAAATTATTTCGTTATTAAACTTAAATTAAATTATAATAAAAAAATATGTTAAAAAAATTACATAAATAATGAGAATTTTTAAATAATTGATTTGATATTAACATTGATATTTTTTTTCAATTTTTTACGATATCTTCAAACTTATATTTTATTCAAAAATAAAATCATTATTGTTTTTTAAAAAACATATAAAATCGTATTATAACATCGACAGAGACAAATAATAAAATAGAACATTAAAAATCGAGATGTATCTCGCTGCATTACACGAGTACTCTTCTAGTATTGCTAAATATATGAACTTTAAAGCTTGTACAAACTCTCCCGTCTTCCGATCCAATAATTCTTAATTTCTAAGTTACGTTTGATTAATTATTTAATTTACTTTAAATCATTTACTTTTTTAATTTTCGTTTTATACACTTGTATCATATTAATATAAATAATTGTATATGAACTAAAATGCATTAAAATTACATTTATTTTTTATAAATTATATCATTGTAATCATCTTGTCAATATTTCAAAATAAATCCAATATTGCATATTTTTTAATTTAATCATATTTCTTGTGTTTTCATTTTCAGTTTACACATTTATCATGTTAAAAATTCATAATTATAGATTAACTAAAACAAATTAAAGAATGCGTTTTTTTTTTTTTTTTGTTACAGATTATACCATTACAATTATCTCGTCAATGCTTTCAAAATAAGTTCATTGTTAAATATTTTTTAATTTAATAATATTGTAAAATAACATAAATACGTATGAATTTATACCATGTTATAAAAGGTCTTAAACGGTTGTATGTTATAAAAGTCCTTTCATCAGACATAAGTTGACAAATCCAAATAAATGTACAAATTATGTCTATATAGGTACAAGTCACCACGAACATCGTTAATTTTGATTTTCGTGTTTTTTGGATTAACAAAAGTTGGTATTTGTTTAAGATGACCATTGTGATTTGAGCCATATGGTTCAGGGGTCATCGAACCAAATCAAACTATCCTTGGATATTCCACTCAGGGGATGGAGTCTAGTGGGTGTCGGACGAAGACCTTCGACTTTCGACAAGAGTGTGTGATAAAAAAAAGGTGGAACCTGGGTCACACGTGGCTTTCTTATTGTTCATTATGAGACCTTCGTGTATAGGAGTTGTCTTTAGAACATGAATCACATCTAGCCCTACGAAGGTGTGCCTCTGTAATATTTGAAAACATAAGTTCAATGAGATGCATGGTGTTGCATCATTTAGACTTTGTGGATGGTTTCGATTATTTAACCTTTATTGTCATAGAAATCATTACACACATTTTGAGCATGCAAAAGTTTATGATTGTTATTTTGGATATTATTAAAACCAAAACAAATAAACCAACCCAATATATTCCAGTTGTATGCTAACCTGTTATCAGCCTCTTAGTTTTTAAAAATGTTAGATCACTAGACCTTATTGTAAGGTCCGAATGTTATACCTAAATATTGCATATGTATTCAAATTTATGCTTATAAAGATCAACGTCTATGGTAAAAGTCTTGCTTGAAAAAACAGCTGGTATTGATCTTGACTTGTTAAAAAAACAACTGGTAAAAAGCATTTTGGCAGCTAATGTGGAGCAATCACCTGCTCAAAAAATCGATTATTTTGACCTAAAGCCAAGAGCCTAGATTAGCTGGTTGGTTGGTGAAGGGACCAGTAATCGACTCGTCTGAAGAGGCTTGGTCCAAGAGCTTCATGTTCTTACATATACATACATATCTATTGTAAACTTGTTTTTTTTTTTTTAACTATTTTACAACTGTTGTTTTGTTTTCATTTTCTTTAAAAGAGCTATATAAGTAGTTTTTTTTTTATGGAAAAACATTATTTTTACGAGTTGATTCCCCATTTTATAAAAAAATTATTTGCATGTTTAAGATCAAAAGCATGCATTTAAGGATTACCGTAAATATCATTATGCTTTATTGGGAAACACCTTTTTAGATTTGAGAATATCGTTGAAACGGTCTACATAAAATGTGAAATTCATCAACATACATATTTTATTTGGTAAAACCTATTTTACTAAGTATTATATTCACCGCTTACACCCGACTACATTGTACTGGTATACATACAACTAGCATCGGGATGGACAAAAAAGAGACAAAAAACAAAACATGATCGACATTTATGTTCACGGCTTTAGATCGAGATGCATACCATAGTATCACTTAAAATATAAAAGTTTGTTGCGTTTTTTATTTTGGTTTTGTAAGTTTCATAATTTATCTGATCTAAAAAGACTAACCACAACCACAAGGATGGTGCTCGATTGGTTTGAGTTTGGACTCAAGAGGTTAAAAGTACACGTAATTAATAAATGACGAAGGGGTTGTTAATCATAATACCATTTCGACATCTTCTAGAAAATATGAAGTCATCGAAAGATCGAACATGCCTGACAACAACTGTATTTAAATTACAAGTCTCGAAAATAATTTGTTAAAAACAATCTAAATAATTCGACAAGAAACTAATGTGTTTATAAGCCTATTACGTGTATACGTTTATATCTTGTAGTTTATTATAAATACACTGACGTTATTAAACATGTCCAACTGTTTTGTATCGTAGTTGCTCGAAGATTACCGGTTGAGTTGTGGCACACTCGTTAACGAGGGGATGTAGTCGTAAGCTCATATTGACTTGGTTTGAATCCAGAAGTTATCAAAGTCACTGCAGCCATGGAGATTCATATGCGATGACTCTGAGCCATTATTAATCTCTCGAAAGATGAGCCGACGAGTGTAAGCTCTCTTGAATACCCACCGTTACCCATAAAATCCTTATTTTCTTTATTTAAGATGATCCATCCGACGATATTGCTGTGTATCCCTTGGTATAATATTTTGGTCGACTATTGACATAAACATCTGAGTATAAAAATCAGTTTTTAAGTGCACGTTAATGCTTTTATTATTAATTTACAATAAATAAAATAAAATTAATGTTTTTTATAATATGAGAAACATTATCTATACTATATTATAATGCATTTGGCTAAAACTCTTAAAAACTCTTAATCTATACTATATTATAATGCATTTGGCTAAAACTCTTAAAAACTCTTAAACTCTTAAAACTCTTAAAAACTCTTAAACTCTTAAAACTCTTAAACCCGTTCATCCCTATCCGATTTCATCCCATAACTGAATTCGTGTAACTAACTG
>NC_037530.1:35633775-35651047 GCF_001531365.2 Cynara cardunculus var. scolymus
TAATATCGATATATTTTTGTCAAATTTTTATGATATCGTCAAACATATATTTTATTCAAAAATAAAAACATCATCGCTTTCTCAAAATCACATAAAGTCATATTATAACATCGATTGAGATAAAGAATAAAATAAAATATTAAAAACACGATGTATCTCGCTGCATTTCGCGAGTACTCTTCTAGTATTATATAATATTAGTATTTTTAAATCTCTTAGGCCTAATAATTGAAGTAATTATAATCTTTTGGATTTTGACAACTCCGATCTGTTTCAGCATATTTTAAAATAACTTGTTTTCAAAATTATATTCAATACAATTTAACACATAAGCTTTAAGGGTTTGTTTGATAGTTGTTGAATTGTTTGGTGCTGAATGATTAAATGGTTAAAATGATTAAGAGATTCTTATGATATGATGTAAAATAAAACATAATTGTTTACGATGAAATTAGGACGTTGAATGACTAAGGGAGACACATGATATAAAGTTATTCAGAGGGTTTTTGAACAATTAAAAGACATATTTTTTTTTGCGAAGCAAGATTCACTTTTTAACGATTCAGATGCTGTCTTTTCATGGAACTATTAAGAGGTAAACAAATAAGCCATACTCGAAGAATATATATTACAGTGAATTAAATTGGTTATTCTGGTTTAATTAAATTTTAGATTGGGTCTTTAAAACAAACTATCTACATAGATGAATTAGACGATTCCTGACTTTTTAATTTTATAATACTTAAAGTTTTCTAAAGTTAACATCATCAGTTAGCAACCGGTAGAAGAGACAAATCGATGTTTAGGTAAACTACAAACATGATCTTATAATAGTTTTTCAAAATTTATGCAAAATAAAACAACGGATAAAACCACAAGGGTGGTGCCTGATTGGTTTGAGCTTGACTCCAAAGGTCAAAGGTACCAGGAGGTCTCAGGTTCAAATCCAAGTAGGAATAAAAATCCCCTTGTATCCATGGAGGTTCAAATACGATGACTCTGGACTATCTGCAAAGCAGGTGGTCGTCCTGAAATTAGTCGACTCGCATACTGGGTTGGATATCCAAGTTAATAAAAAACGTATAATAAAACAAAACAAAATTACAGCTAGTCAAGAAATATTAGATCATATGACATAATTGAAAGCATTAGATTTAAAATAAATCTTCATAATAAAAAAGAAATAATACTAAGAATATATAATATTACACTTTTTAATCAACAATTTTTTTTTTATTTTTGATTTAAGAGAAACAAATTGTCTCAAATAAAATAAAAAGTAATAACTTAAAATAATAATATAAACATTAATTTAAATACAATATCTATTTGTAGAAAAAAGCGTTTAATTGGAAAAATGTTAATGAATTAACAGGCAAACCCCAACCCGGCCTCAAATTCACACCAGGTACATTGATGGTTTTGGACGGGTTGTTATAAAGCCGATGATCCGCATTTAATGAATTTATCCATCGAATCGCCAAAAACCCTAGAAACAAGTCATCTGATATATGTGTGGGTTTCTGATGAACACACAGAAACCCACCTGGGAAGCAAGTTTGGAGACTGAATGATCGCTCAGCCCCTGCTCCGGTCGATTTCACCCTTTCCACCATGGTATGAATTCTAACCCTCTTTTGGAATCATATATACTGCAATTGGAGTTTATTTTATGTTAAAATGCTTGATTAATCAATCTATGTTGTTTTCAGTTACGTAATCCTGTTTTGTTCTTAATTTCTTAGAGAATTTGCTCATTTTATAGGATTTTGTTTTCGTTTGTTCAATCTCAATCTCAAATTATGTTTCGCCTTCGGAATCGGGATTAGTGAGCAACTGAGCATTAAGGATATGTTGCTCTTATTACACTTGTTTTTAGTTTACAAGTTATTTTAGGTCATACTGCCTTGAATCTGCACACCTCTCGAAGTAATCAGCACTGTTTCACTTTATTTATTTTTTGGACTTTTTTGCGTTAATCTTTGGACATCCGTTAGAAGATAAAGCCGTTTGGATGCACGAGTTCACTAAAAGTCTGAAATAATAGTTCTGGGAGTATGTATGATATATACATGTATACAGGCATATTTAGAAACTTTTTCATGTTAAATTTATGCACAAAGTATTGCCAACGTCATGCAGTACACGATGTTAATTGTTGATGGTTGCTGGAACTAGTTGGATCTTAAGGCACTAAGACATGTACTTGGTTGGTTAGCATATTCAGGTGTAGCAATAGTGCTGGCTAGAGGATGGGGCTTATATGATGAGCGTAGTAAAATTTAATATAACAAACATTTAAAATATATTACCTCTATTGTGATGCCTTGAATTCTAGTCCAAAAGGGCATCCCCATCAAGTTCTGCAGCTCTACATAAGAGATCCTCGTCTTCAATCCTATCTTTATTTGTGTTTGATATATGTATATATATATATAGAGAGAGAGAGAGAGAGAGTTGGGTTCTGGTGAGAAGGAGAGTTAAGGTGAGAAGCGTAAGAAGGGATCTCCACCTTGGATGCACATCAGGACGAGATGCACCGGATCAATCCCCGTATCAAATGCGATTCACGGGTGGGAGATACATATATATATATATATATGTATGTAAAAAGTCTTTATACTCCTATGATCTCCCCATTTGAGACTCTGAGCTAGAAACAGAGACTCCTATGGCGGTTTGGCCCAACTTTTAGCCCGAAGTTCTTCATTCGGTCCCTGAAGCTGATTTGAAGATTTTTTTATCATGATTTTCGGCTTTTATTTATTAAAGTTAAAATAAACAGATTGCATGAAATCAACATTTTTTGATCTTCCTCTTTATTTAGGCAAGAATCACTTATGTTTTATTTTTATTTTTGAATTTCGTAATTTTTGGCCACATGCCAAATATGGGTGTGCTCCCAAATTTTGTAACCTCGAGGTATTTGACTAATAATATGTTTTTCTCTCATAGTGTGGGTAAACAGTGTGTGTGTTCTTGCTTCATTGTGCATCAATGAGCCCCCAAAAAGTCCCCTTGAGCTTGAACAAGATTTACGGGCAGCCTAGAGCATCTATAGGTATCAAAATAGGCAAGACTTGCCCACATTTCTGGTCTACTTATCCCAGCGGAAATTGCCAACCCCACAACCCTTCTCCATGATGCCTGCCTTTGCACCATCTATGCTGTAAAATTAGAATCTGCACACTCCTTTCTCTTTTAAATCACTCAAATACTCAGAAATCCAAACTTGCTGCAATGGGTAGAGCGGCCATGGAAAGGCCAGCAGCATGTTGGACTATACACTTACCGGTCCATTCCATCCCACTTTTATCCAAAATCTTACCCATTATTCCCCTATCCACACGTTCTTGTTCAACCTTAAAACTTAAAAGTAGCAGCTGGGATTTCAATCAAGAAACTTCACAATTCCCTTATTCCACTCTTCCAAAATCTTGACTAATCCATCATTTCACAGCCTACAAACATTCTCTAAAAACATCATAAGTTTCAGAAATCACTTGCATACATATCATCATATATATGGGACCATTTTGACAAAAATACCATACCCGCATTCCTAACGTAAGAAACAAGAGGTTCTCTTCAACATGAGATGCAATCTTTTCAAAAATATCTTTAATGTTGTTATAAACTCAATAAGACCCACCTGGGATCAGTGATGGCCTGTTACATGCCCCTTCTTCACAGCTTGGACACCCCCATTCTTAGATTAGTCTGCCACACACTGGTTCTTCCAGGCCATATTCATCAATCTCCAATAGATCTTCAGAAATAAAACTCGGCATTTGACTACTGGTATGCATTTGCCAAAAACTAGATGGGTTTAATAGGGAATTAGGGATTATAGAATTTCCAGTACATGCAGCCATATTTAGACCTCAACATCTCTCCAGTTCAGACTCCTGATTGATATTATAGAAAAATCATAAATTAATTAAAACACAAATACATTAAACAATGATTTTCCATGGATATTTTTCAAGCCTTTTCCTGTAATATGAAGGTATCTCTCTCTGCACAAATCATGTTTTCCTCGTCGCCGTTGTCTTACATGTCTACCTTTTGAAGACAATAATAATGATTAAAGTTTGAGATTTAAATCAAGACCCACAGTGGATTCATCTTGATTGTGTTCAGGATGAACCACACCTATCTGTGCCAAAAGATTATTGGCACTAATTTCTTCTTCAATTCCCTTGTTAAGTGTAGCACTTGGATTGCCATTTCCACAAGAAACTCCAAAAAAATCGCGAGCCACTCCTGTGCCACTGTCTAATTTAGAAGAGGAAGAAGCTGTTGCTCCTAGCGGAGAACCATAATAGCCACTACTGGTTGTGCTGTTTCTTTGAAAACTCTCCAACATCTTTGGCCTATCAAAATAGGGTAATCTCATGGTGAATTGGTCATGATGCCCTACTGTGGCAAACGGATAATTAAGCTGTGAGGTTGACCAGGAAGAGGGTCTTTGGATGAATGATTCATTATTAATCCCGAGTGATGACCTATTGGTGCTGACTGAGGCATTAGTCAAATATGGGAACGAAGGGTAGTAGGTAAAATTGCCATAATGTGGTGGTGGTGGCACTAGGTGGCCATAAGGCGGAACCTCCATCTGCCGTCTTTTAGCAATTTGCCGCTCCTGTTTATGGGCATTTTGGTGACCTCCTAGGGCTTGAGAGGTTGAAAACTTTCTCTTGCAGTAGTTGCAAGAGAAAACCCTAGACTTTTCTTGAGTTTCCTCCTTCGAAGACTCACTTTCCCCCTCTGGCGCCACCCTTAAGGGGTTAAACAGCTTGAGCTCTAAATTCTTATCTTCTTCTACATTTGAGAGTTTGACATCAAGGAAAGCCCTGGAACCCTCTGCTAAGACTTTGCTATCCAACGTCTTATTCTTCAAGCTTTCTCCTTCTGCCGATATGCTGGAAGCCTCAGACGGACATGGCTCTGTTTTATGCTCTTCCATTATTCAAACAGATGGAGAGCAATCTGGAGATGAGATGGAAATCATGCCTGTTTAAATAAAGAGAGAGTTAAATGCATGAGATCTGATATAAATGGAAACAATCATTGCATGGATTAAAACTAGGACATAATTAAGCAAATATAATGGGTGATGAATTGATTATATCTCTAGTTTTGAAGAAAACACAATGTGCAATCTTACGCTCCCTTAGTTTTATTTTTCAAGATAGTTTCATCTTTAATGCAAGATATTTAGAAAGGCATTGAATATAATATTAAGGAGAGATTTTCTCTATCATTTAAGGTACCTATTTAGTTAAGGAATTCAATTTCTACCCAATAATTTAATTCCGTGCCATGTTTAGGCCAATTTTTTAAAATTTGGCGCTTTCAAATTTCACACGTTTTCATAGAACAGGATATTTCTCCATGTTATAGTTTTGACAAATATTCATATGTTCATCAAGGATAAATTGATCAAGTTCAATGTATAACCACATCATTTCTGGGAACTTTTTATGTAATTTCTTTTTAAATTTATTTAGGGGCCGTTTACCAAATGCTTACCCAGGTAAGCGCTTACCAAGTAACATTACCTCACCGGATGAATATGATAAGGACCAAAAATCTTACACGGTAAGAGCGAGACAAAGACCAAGAGTCTTACCCGGTAAGTGAGGGCGACGACTCTTACCACGGTAAGCGCTTACTGGGTAAATTGTTTCATATGATGTCGTTTTGGTGGACTAAAATTTTACCCGCCAAGTAAATAATAGTGTTAAATTTTACTGGTAAGCATTTACCGGGTAAGTGTTTGGTAAACGGCCAAGAATGCAAGATATAAGATTTTTTAGAGTAGAGTACCTTTTTTGTTTCTGTGGTTTGTCAAAAATCGATACTTTCGTCACTGTGGTTTGTCAAAAATCGATACTTTCGTCACTGTGGTTTGTTAAAAATCGACTTTTTCCTCACTGTATTGATCATTTGATCCTTCCTCACTGTAGTTTGTCAAAAATTGATACTTCCGTCCCTGCGGTTTCAAAATTACTTTTTTTTGTCACTGTGGTTTTGAAATTAGTTTTTTCGTTATTGTGGTTCGCAATTTGTTGTTGTTGTCGTTCCTTGACTGACTTCGTATAAAGATCCATTAAATCAGGAGAAATTTGGTCATTTTACCTTTACTTTTATTTTCAATTAAAAAAATATATTTTATAAAGATATATATATCTATACTATATTATAAAGCATTTGACTAAAACTTTTAAAAACTCTTAAAACTCTTAAACTCTTAAAAACTCTTAAACCCGTTCATTTCTATCCGATTTCATCCCATATCTGAATTCGTGTAATTAACTGCAAATAAACACAATCAAATACAGGATAAACATCTCATTTTAAATATAAAAAATCTAAAATATAATTAGGATAATCATTAAGTTCTAACAGAATACTTAATTATTATCTCATTTTAAAATATAAAAAATCTAAAATATAATTAGAATAATTATCGAGTTCCAACAAAATAAATAATTATTATCTTTATAAAATATTATATTATTAAACCAAAAATAAATTATTTCATTATTGTATATAAATTAAATTATTAAAAAATTGAATTAAAAAATTACACAAGAAATGAGGAATTTCAAATAGTTAATTTGATACTAATATCGATATATTTTTGTCAAATTTTTATGATATCTTCAAACATATATTTTATTCAAAAATAAAAACACCATCGTTTTCTCAAAATCACATAAAACCATATTATAACATCRRCTGAGATAAATAATAAAATTAAATATTAAAATCACGATGTATCTCGCTGCATTGCGCGAGTACACTTCTAGTGTATATATATATATATATATATATATATTATTTTGTATTTTAAATATTAAACAATTAAAAAAATTTCCCGTACCCCTCTTCTCACTACCCTCCTCTTGGCTCCTTATCTCCGACAACACTTCTGCGGCAGCAATCTACAGCAGCAAGTCTTATCCACCAAGCTTCCCCTCTTCTTCCCAAACCCAAATCTTTCAATCCCATTTGCAAATAGTTTCATTAGCCTCACTCGATTACCCTCTCTCACAACAAAATTGTCTGCAAACAATGTAAAGAAGAAAACAACCACTCATTTGCTTTTGCGGAGCTTGGATTTTGAAAGCTTTTCTCTTTTAGTACTCATTCAAGAAAACCCATCAATTGCTTCTATGGAGCTTGGATTTTGTTCTATACTTTTTTCTGAATTTTAGGTTAGGAGTATGGGGTAATTATCTTAATTATAGAATACAGAACTTAAAGAGCAAGATTGATCTGTTTTCTTGGTTGAATTCAAACTCTTGCTTTCTTCTTTCTTTGTCGTTCATCTTGGGTTTTGGGCTAGCACCTGGTGGAAGATAGTAGCATGTTCTTGTGTGGATTCACGTACAAGAAATCTACTTTAATTTCTAAGATGCTCCGTCAAAACCCAGACAAATTTGAAAGGTAAAATCTCTAAACATCCTATAGTTTGTTTAGATTTGTTTTAATAGTCATTGGATCCGGCTAAGGGTTCTATCTTTAACCTCTTTCTGAGTCACAAATCTCTACTCAAACTGAAAATATTTCAGCCACTGTAGGCATTAAAAAGTGTGTGCAAGAGATTACTCAAGAAAATATGAATCATGTAGTAATTGATCAGGAAGAGCACGAGCAAATGAGAAATTTTTGGTCATCAATCTAAGACAAAAATCTCATTGTTCATACTATTTCTTCTTCAAGAACTGCCCAAATTCCCATCGATAGGGGAGATGGGTTTCAATGCCAGTAAGTAAGAGCTCGCGAATAAGATGGTACAAGCAATGAGTAGAGATGAAGTCCGCGGGGGATGGAGTGCGAAATGAGGGCCGGGGATGAGAGGATCTTATCGGAGAACAATCCATTTTATTTATTTTTTCCTTGGGGATTAAATTTCTTATCTTTTCTATCAAGGTGGCCTAGAGCATCCACAGTGGTGGAACCTCTAAAAACCTCAATTTCTATAATTTTCCCTATCAAATCAACAAAACAAGAAAATAAAACTCCACAATGAGGTTCCTACAAAAACATCACTTTCCATTTTCTATATATAATGTAACTTTATTTATAGATCATTATATAAATTCAATATATATATATATATATATAGGTGGAGGTTCAAATGAGAACCCCTGTGATTTACTAGAATGCGAGAACAATCTACTAACCTTAAACTTTTTTTTAATCAATAATTTAAACTATAGTAAATACAAATAAGTCAATAAGGCAAGTAATATAATTAGGTATTTTTTATAATTTTTACTTTAATTATTTAAAATTACCCCATCCTTTTTGCTTGGGATTGATCACGTTCAACTGAATGTGTATCACTTTCTTCTATCATTTTCTTCCCATCATACCTGAAGGTTCATAGTATTTTTTTTCCGATGTAGAATAGAGGATTCGAATGCTGTAGGTAAGGAAGCTTGTACGTGATCGAGTTATTCGAACGACGATTCCGAGGGCTTTTCTGAAGATTGTTTTTTAGAGACAATTATGATAATGGTGATAAAGGTACGATAATAGTGTGATAACAATAAAATTATATAGTTTTTTTTTGAATTGGTTGTGATCGTGCCTATGATGATATGTGTTTTTTATCACATGTGATAAAAGGTACATGGAATTGTGACTGTTAAATTTTTTATTAGATTATAGTTGTCGTACATGTTGATTTGAGTTTAATGTAGTAGTAATATGTAGCTTGGGAATCTTGATGTTGTCGAACCCAGTAGTTTAGTAATTGAGAATTTTGATGTTTATCACAAGTGATAAATATCCCAATTTGAGGCATCACAGTCTATCTTGTCAGTTACTATCAAGTCTATTATCTTTTTTTGTCATACTTTGAATTCCACGGAGGCAGGGTAATTAGTCCTGACCTTCTAAAATCTCGTCGAAATCACTCATCACTGTCTTCAACTTATTGAAGGTGTGTTCGACCTTATCTAAATATCTCTACACAAACCCACAAACAAATGACATGTGAAGGTATTTGAAAAGTAGTGATTTAATTTGTTACTTTATGAAAATCATGTGATAACTATGGTGGATATATGTGATAAATAAGCTATGATAATCATGCGATAAGTAAGATAATATTAATTGGTTCAAAACATTGATTTGATTAAAATATAAAACAATGCAAATAAGTGCGTGCCATCCTCTTTACCTTAATGTCACTGTCTTCGTTTTCTCTTGAGCTATCATCACGTTGTGCATCAACAAATAGTTCTACAACATCCCAAATCCCGAAACCATCGGTAAAAATTTCTATTGCTTCTCGTCTTCTTAAAATGTTCATTGACCAACTTGCAATGCATGGTCTTTTGCGTATGATGTGTACAGAATCACATTGAATGGTGTCGACGTACCAAAGCTTCATTTAAAAGTGCAAGAAATAAAATTTCGGTCACAATTTACATTTCGTGATTATCCATTCATAATAAATAGCCATATATATTAAAATGTGATACATGGACATACCGTCAATGTAGTTAACGAGCCACTGTAGTGACACTCTATTGGGCCTGTCTTTCATGTGGTTTTGCTTATCTTTAAACATTTGAAGACATAATCACACCAATCGATTTCTGCGAAACAATTCTTTTGTGATAGGTGTGAAAGAGCGCTTAGGTCACAAATGCCGTTCGATTTGCATTGCCCCATTACATCGCAGAAGACCATTATGAAGTTTAGATTGAAATTCCAATCAACATTATCTGAGCCGATATTCAAAACAGACCTTACGTGTAACAGATGTACTAAGCGAGATTATCATCTCAGATAATGTTGATTAGAATTTCAAGCTAGACTTCATAATGGTCTTTTGCAATATAATGGGGCAATGCAAATCGAACGGCATTTGTGACTAAGCGTTCTTTCATATCTATCACAAAAGAGTTGTTTCGCATAAATCGATTGTGTGATTATGTCTTCAAATGTTTAAAGATAAGCAAAACCACATGGAAGGCAGACCCGATAGAGTGTTACTACAGTGACCTGTTAGCTACATTGACGATATGTCCATGTATCACATTTTAATATATATGGCTATTTATTATGAATGAATAATCACGAAATATAAATTGTTATTCACTTCTTGCATTTTTAAATGAAGCTTTTTGTACGTCGACACCATTCAATGTGATTCTATGCACATCATACGCGAAAAACCATGCATTGCAAGTTGGTCAATGGACATTTTAAGAAGACGAGAAGCAATAGAAATTTCTAGCGGTGGTTTCGGGATTGGGGATGTTGTAGAACTATTTGTTGATGCACAACGTGATGATAGCTCAAGAGAAAACGAAGAAAGTGACATTAAGGTAAAGAGGATGGCACACACTTATTTGCATTGTTTTATATTTTAATCAAATCAATGTTTTGAACCAATTAATATTATCTTACTTAACGCATGATTATCATAGCTTACTTATCACATATATCCACCATAGTTATCACCTGATTTTCATAAAGTAACAAATAAAATCGCTACTTTTCAAATACCTTCACATGTCATTTGTTTGTGGGTTTGTGCAGAGATATTTGGATGAGGTCGAACACATCTTCAATAAGTTGAAGAGTGATTTTGACGAGATTCTAAAGAAAGCCAGGACTAATTACCCTGCCTCTGTGGAATTCAAAGTCTGGCAAAAAAATGTAATAAACTTGGTAGTAACTGACAAGATAGGTTGTGTTGCCTCAAATTGGGATGTTTATCATGTGATAAACATCAAAATTCTCAATTATTAAACTATTGGGTTCGACAACATCAAGATTCCCAAGCTACATATTACTAATCCACATTAAACTCAAATCAACATGTACGAGTAACTATAATCTAATTAAAAAAATTAACAGTCACAATTTCATATACATTTTATCACATGTGATAAAAAAAACCCATATCATTATAGGGACGATCACAACCTATTGAGAAAAACAGCTATATAATTTTATTGTTATCACACCATTATCGTACTTTCATAAGTCATAAAGAGAAGTGAGAAAAACAAATATAAAGGGTATACTTGTATTTTTCATTCTTTTAGAATGATCGAGTCATTTCTAGTTCTTTTTTATGTTTGTTGGAATAATGAATTTGAGATTGATGTTGGAATGAAATAGTTGCTAACCAGGGTCGGTCATAAGATTTTTGATGTCTCGTGCGAAAATAATAAAAAATGCCCCTAAGTCTATTTTTTTAAGCCAACGAAATATGCGATTTTTTAAAGAGTTTGAAACTTAGTCAAGCTAAGTGTCTCATCTCCATGTTAATTTTTATTAATTATAATTAAAAAAATACGATGGAGGGACATAAAATATAGAATGATAAAAGGATAAATCTTGGATTAAGATTGTGCTTTCTTTTTTTCTAGTTTTCTCTTTTTCAAATTGAAATTAGCAATATAGAAACTTTATTTTAATATATGAAACTTAAAAAATAAAGAAAACTATAATTAGTTTTTAACTAAAATAGTAAATTACATTCAAATTACTGTCATAGTAAGCAAAACGTATAACTCAAAAAGTTACAGGTTTAATGACTAAAGTCTAAGAGCCTATTTGTTAGCAGCTTAATAAGCTTAATGGGATTAACAACTTATCGCTCAACTATGCATGATTGTTTCGCAGTGGCTTAATGATATAGAAAGTGATTTATCCAGTAAGCTTCTAGGGGAAGCTTTATATAGAAAGTCAAATTTTCTTTTCTAAACATGTCCCTCCCAACTAAAAACGCTCCTTAGAAGGATCAAAGGTTATGAACAATATGTAGGCAAATTTCTACCAAGTCCAGGAACACTTTCAAGAAGGTTTCCTATCTTTTGAAACTCATGCACAACATTTTGAAACTTAAAGTTCCTAAGTAAACCTCTGCGCTGCCCCTAGGACCCGACAAGGGGTGCGGCCCCTCGACTCGTGCCTTGTGACGATCAATGATGAGAGACAACATTAGTGAGTATGCACTCCACACCTCCTAACTCACATGGTTTGACTCATCACCTTATCAATCTCGAGTGAATCACAATTGGATCAAAACTTATTGATGGTATTAAAATCACCAGCAATTTACCTGATTCCTTACTCCATGTGCGGAATTAAAGGACAAAATGGTAACTTTATAGAAAAAAATTCAACTCTTTTCTTGATTATACGTTAGGAAAGAAAACAAATAGTACCTCATCAACAAACCCATATTTTCAACAAAAAGTTCTTGCCATTATATTCTATTTAAATAGTTTTAGAAGGTGATGTTTTTGTCATTCAGTATAAAAATAAGGAGTGTATGTAAGTATTTGTCATATATATAATTTTCTTAAAAACATTTAACAGACAACTATTTTTTATTCAATACTTAATTCAGATAAAAGTTAAAACGATAAATTATTTTGTAATTAAACATTAAAAAACAATAACTAATCGTTTACCACATATCATAGATACATAATTGTTTTAAAAAAAACAACATAGATTTTATGTATGAGTTCTTCGGGTGACTTAGATTGTTGGATTTGTAGTTGACGATACTCTTCAAGACTCAAGTACCAATTTTTGAGGCGACCTTGACACCTGGTTATGAATCTTTTAACTACTATGTCAATATCATAGTATTGGAGTTTCCATATAACACTTGGAGGGAATAAAAACAAGGTGGTGTGTTGCTAATAAATGATTTAATTACAAACATATACAATTTTATCTATTTTTGCCAAAAAATACAGTATTTTGTTGAGGAAAGATACCAGTAAAAAATACAATTGGTTGTCATTTAGACGTCTTGATAACCAAGCTAACGGACTTAAGAGCATCAATCAACACAAGGTATTAAGAGGAAGGCATAGGTACCGAGCTTCATACTGAAGACGATGATCTGCAATGAATTCAATAGAAGCAATTTCTTTAGCAGTACACCACCTATAATTTGACAGGTTATCCAAAAACAAAATTCAAGAGATCATCACAAAACAAACCATTCAACTGTTTCTTGTTTGTTATATGAATACATGACAAATAACTCAGTAAAAGATGAATGATGGTGTATAATGAAAATATTACAAAACGTAACAGAACAAAAACAAGAGAAGAAAAACGTCACTATCATCTCTCCTTTTTCCTAATCTACCTCTAAAACGGGGGATTTTTGCAGTTGTTTTAAATGATTTTGTGAAATAGGGTTGTGGGTTATTTTTTAATATTTTTTTTTCATTTACACCCCTTTTATTTTTCAAATATTTCTCTTTTACACCTCTTTATTTTTTTATTTTTTTATTTTATTTATTTTATGATACACACTTGTTATATTTTATATAAATTTAATTGTAATATAGAAATAGAAAAAAGAAAGGTTGAAACAGGACAATGTTTAAAAATTAAAAGGGGTCTAGGAGTGTGTGTGTGTGTATATATATATATATATATATATATATAGGTTGAGAAATCTTATTTATATAGTATATTATAAAATATTTGATAAAAAGTTTAATAACCATTTTTTATGCATAAAATATTGTTTACTAATGTGTGTTACTTAAAGTTCAGGATTACAAGTAGATTGCGCGTAAGTATAACTTATTAGAGCTCCATGTCTGAATTCGTATAACTAACTGCAAATAAACATAATTAAATACAAGATAAACATCTTATTTTAAATATAAAAATTCTAAAATATAATTAGGGTAATCATTTAGTTGTAACAGAATATTTATCTATTATCTTTATAAAATGTTATATTATTAAACCAAAAATAAATTATTTTATTATTAAACTTAAATTAAATTATAACAAAAAATAAATAAAAGAAATTACACAAAAAATGAGAACTTTTAAATAGTTAATTTGATACTAACATTGATATAATTTTTTCAAATTTATATTTCATTCAAAAATAAAATCATTATCGCTTTCTTAAAAACACATAAAATCATATTATAACATCGAGAAAGACAAAGAATTAAATAAAACATTAAATCGAGATTTATCTCTTTACATTGCACGAATACCCTTCTAATATTTATAAATTCATTTGCAAAATATCATATTTTTGCAAAGGTTTTTGAAAATTATCCTATTTTTGAAAAAAAAAAATCTAAAACGGAATAAAAAACAAATTAACTACATCAATCAGAGTTAATTATTTTAAAACACTAAAGACAATCAATACGCAAAGGTTGGCTCAGTTGTAGTCGGGTTAGATCTCAATGGCGCAGGATATGAAAAAAGTTGTAAGAGTCTGAATAAAATTAGAAAGACAATGCAACCATATTCGGTGGACGATAAGTGCATCATTCATTACCTTACTAAATGAATATGACAAAGACCAATAATCTTACCGGGTAAGAGTGAAGGTAAGGACCGAGAGTCTTACCTAATAAATGATGGTGACAACTCCTATCACGGTTAACGCTTATCGGGTAAATTGTTGCATGTGATACCGTTTTTGGTGGACTAAAATCGTACCCGGTAAATATGTAATAGTGTTGAATTTTACCGGTAAACACTTACCAAATAAATATTTGATAAACAGATCCTTAGTATGGTAAAAAAAAACTAATAATAAAGTTTTGTATAATTTAAAAATAGTGTAGAAGAAAATTAAAATTTTAACCAAAGAACATTTGACCTAGCGGTATCGTAACCTTTGGCCTCCTAGAAGATCAAAGGTTCAAACTTCATCACAGGTGAGTAGAGTGTATGAGTTTATTTGTTGCATTTGTTGTATATAAATATTATATACTTAAAAGAATAAAATTTAATTTTTTAATGAAAAAGTTAAAATTAAGGAAGTGATGGTATAATCCGTAGATAAAATGGGAGTACTATTGGGCCTTTAAAACAGAGTGGACCCACCATTGATAATCAAAGTTCAACCCACTAACTCAATCATGTCTGAAATAACGTTACTTCATTTTTCATGCTAAAATGTACTCTTTTTCTTACATACGTGGCCCACTTTCATTATTAAAAAATTTCAAAAAGATAAGTTGACGTGTCTCTTTCTTGTTTGGTCAGGCCCAGTAATATATTTCAATATGTCTTTTACTCTTTATTTTTTGTTTTTATTTTATTTTATATATCAGAAAATAAAAATAATATCATTTCATAAATTATGTTAGGATGACATATTAATTTAACTAGAATTAAAATCTGTAACACACACACACATATATATATATATATATATATATATATATATATATATTAGAAGGATACTCGAGTAATGAGCGAGATATATTTTAATTTTAATATTTTATTTTATTATTTATCTCAGTCGATGTTATAGTATGATCTTATGAAATTTTGAAAAAACGATGATGTTTTTATTTTTGAATAAAATATAAACTTGAAAATATAGTTAAAATTTGACAAAAATATATCGATATTAGTATCAAATTAACTATTTAAAATTCATATTTTTTGTGTAATTTTTTAATTCAATTTGTTTATTATAATTTAATTTAGGTTAAATAACGAAGTAATTTATATTTGGTTTAATAATATAATTTTCTTATAAAAATAATAATTGATTATTTCGTTATAACTCGATAATTATTCTAATTATATTTTAGATCTTTTATATTTTAAAATGAGATGTTTATCTTGTATTTGATTATGTTTATCTGTAGTTAGTTGCACGAATTCAAATAATTTATTTTTGGTTTAATAATATAATATTTTATAAAGATAATAATTAAGTATTCTGTTAGAACTCAATGATTATCCTAATTATATTTTAGATTTTTTATATTTAAAATAAGATGTTTATCATGTATTTGATTATGTTTATCTGCAGTTAGTTACACGAATTCAGATATGAAGCTTTAATAAGTTGTACTTACGCACAATGCACTTGCAATCTTGAGTTTTAAGTATTATGCATTAATAAACAGTACTTTAAGCATAAAAAGTGGTTTTTAAGAGTTCTGGTCAAATGTTTTATAATATAGTATAGATATGTATGTATGAGATTTATCATCTAAAAACTTTAAAATTTAAGAGATCGATCGACAACCCATTGGGACCAATCTACACCAATCGAGACTAATCAAAAACTCATCCATTGACTTGGTGTGTGTTTGTTTGTGTAAAACCATAACCTACCACTCTTAACTTTTTATCAAGATGGATCGGGAAATCTACCGAGACGAATCGGAAACTCATCTAGATCAATTGAGAACCTAATAAAGAAAGAAAGAAAAACTAAAGTATGTAGAGTTGAAACTGTAGTATATATTCATGATGAATATTATGGTGAAAATTAATATTTATGATAAATATCATACTAATATAAATACTAGAAAGTCATTGTATACACATGATCATACATAAATATTCATGATGAATAGTATGTATATTAATGATGAATGTTACAGTGAAAATGTATATTCATGATGAATATCATACGGATGTATGAATGTTGAAAAATTGTTATATACATGTAAATATATGTAAATATTCATGATGAATAGTATGTATTATATTGATGTATGAATGCTAAAGAGTTATTGTATACACATGAACCCCCCATATATATATATATATTTGATGAATGTAATGATGAATGTATATTGATGATGAATGTCATAGTGATGTATGAGTAATGAAGATTTGTTGAATACATAACAATTCATTATGAATGTTATTGTAAGTTGTATATTCATGATGAATATAATATTAATGTATGAATATTAAAGAGTTGTTGTAATCATATGGACGTGCATAAATATTCATAATGGATATTACACATATATAGTATTTAATATTAAAAACGTTAAAAACATAAAAAAAAAATATTGAGAATGTCAAATAGAAGAAATGAAATGCTCGATTTTTTTATGTAATTTGTTTTTATTAAAAATATTAATTAATTTTAAGATAATTTAGTTCAAAAATTAAGATGGTAAAAGTTTTTTAGTCAAAAAAATAAAATAAAAAGTTAAACATGGTAGGCATGTGATTCAAATTTGAAAGTAATTCTAATTTTGTCCTTAATCATTTCTTAATTAATCATTCTATGTTTTAACCTTTTTTTTTAATTTTGATTAATGGTCAAAATTTATCCCTTGATTTACAATGAAAAATTGGTTTTTATTTGAACCTAACCCTCTATATATATATAAACCACTCAATTTGTAAAAACTATGAAAACTTCATTCAACCAATCATAATTTTTCATTTTGTTCATTTTTTTGTAATTATGAGAGGTTGATTAACCATTTTTATTGTGGAGGGTGTTAATCAT
>NC_037530.1:35651262-35664794 GCF_001531365.2 Cynara cardunculus var. scolymus
AAACAATTTCATGAAATTTTTTCATAAAATTAAACAATGAAATCGACGTATGAAGGTGGTTTGTACGGTTTTTACAAATGAGGGTGGTTTTCATTTGATCGTTCCTCTATATATATATATATATATATATATATATATATATATACACACGCAAGTTATTATGCAACATTTTACATTTGTATAACCAATACAACTCAATCTCAACCGTCCATTTAATTTGATGAATATGTGATTCTATAAAAGTTTTAATTGTTTCCTAAGACAAAGTATTGATCAAAATTAATATACTCTAGTAATGTTCCGTAAATATTCATAATAAATAAACTCTCATCATTTTCATAAATATTTCAATTAATTGGGTTGAATTGATTGTACAAATTAAATGGATGTGGTTGCATTTGAAATATACCATATATATATATATATATATAGAGAGAGAGAGAGAGAGAGAGAGGGGTTGGTTATTATACAACCTTTGACATTTGTGCAACCAATACAACTCAATCTCAACCGTCCATTTCATTTGATTAATATGTGATTTCATAGAAGTTTTGATTGTTTCCTAATATAAAGTATTAATCATAATTAATGAACCATATTCATCTTCCATAAATATTCAAATCATAATAAATGAACTCTCATCATTTTGATAAATATCTCAGTTTATTGGGTTGCATTGGTTGTACAAATGTGATGGGTTGTATTTGAAACGATCTGTCTCTCTCTATATATATATATATGCAAAAATTTAAATTCCAATATTTTGAAAAATATTTTATTAGAATAATATCACTATGGTGCATAAAAAATGTTGCTTACATTGTTGAATTTTTCAAAATTTTAGACTTAGGTACCGTTTAGCTAGCATAGTCGGGTAAAAGAGAGTTGGACATTTTTTTCAAGGGGAGGAGAGGGGGGAAGGCTCACTGATGATGGAAAAACGTATGCATTCACAAAATGGACACAATATCCTCACAATGGTGGTGCAAGTGAAACCCTGTCACTATGATTGCTACAAGTAACTGGGTGGTAGAGTACCGAGATCGTCTCCACAAGGATCAAACTTCAAAGTTTCGAGTAGCAAGTTGAGAATACAGTTATTTCAATTAAAGAAGAAGAAAATATATTTGAGCGAGTTTGATAATTTTCACGATGAAATATAAACAAGTAACTAAGAACGGGTATGAGTGTAAATGTCACCTAAAATATCAGTAGTAACAAGATGGTCAAGGAAATGGGTCACAAAAACATTTATAAAAATCCTTATCTTTTGAAAGTGAACTTCCATATATAGAGAGTGCCCACAGTCTCCTCACAAAGTCACCACTTTTATCGATTGAACTAAGTAGATTTCAGGGAATCTTAGTTCTACTAGTTTGCAGAGAATGCTCATATCTTTATGTAACACTACTGTCAACCGATGTTTGAACCTTAGTAACAAAATCATGCAAAAACTCGTATCTTTACGTGATTATAAAAGACTTTCTCAAATCTTCTTGCATTACTAAATCCCGTATAAAACCTAATATTAACACTTTCAAATGATCAACTTGTCCGCATTGAGTTAAAGCTTCAACTTGAGTAACCAAGCACGAGAGTTAGCAACGATGGCAACACTCAAGTGTTGCCTACTAATCTTAGGATCGACTCACATCCACACCCACACTCAAAGTGGTGCTTAGCTAATAACTAAAGTAAATAGTATAGTAGAAGAAGAAAATTACTTAAAAGTTAATTGCATTAAAAATAAAATACAAATTGTGCCCACAATGTCTCCATAATAGGTAGCAATGTGAAAGTTAAAGACTTGAAAATAAATTACAACTACAACTACAAAATGTAAAAAAAAAGTGGATGGTTCAAAGTATCTGCACAACAAATTTCAACTTTTACTGAATTAATCCATAAGTCCAAGTTTCCAAATCTTTTAGAGGCTTCAAATAGCTGAAAATCTTCAAGAAATCTTTTACAATTCTCAATCCTTATCTATATCTCCCTCAATCTCTGCCCACAACAGTGACATTATGACCACAGTCCGATGGTCAGCCAAGAATGATGCATATAATCATAAAGCATTCTCAATAGCTCCAAATAAAAATAAAAATAAAATAATAAAAATAAGAAACATGAACATTAAAAGAGAAAACGCAACTAAAACTCACATAAATGATGTGTAAATAATGCTCAAAACGAGAGCTATCACTCACAAAGTCGCTATTTAAGCTAGCTAGAAGTGTTTTTTTTGTCACTTTTGCTCTTTGTGTGTTTTGCCTTTCTTATATTTACCGTACTTAGGTCACAGTTTGTTAATCTTCGTCTTCTACTTGCTTGCTCATAATAATGCACAAATCGGAGGTCTTCACGAAAACAACCGTTTCTACTATTTTTGGTAGATTCATGTTTGTATACATCTCATCTTTTCTATACCTTACTTTCAAGTGGAATTTATTGGGTAAATGGCTGTTTACCAAACGTTTACCCGGGTAAGTGCTTACCAAACAACATTACCTCACAGCATGAATATGGTAAAGACTAAGAATCTTACCCGGTAAGAGCGAGACAAGGACCAAGAGTCTTACCCGGTAAGTGAGGGCGACGACTCTTACCACAGTAAGCTCTTATCGAGTAAATTGTTGCATACAATGTCGTTTTGGTGGACTAAAATCTTACCCTCTAAGTAAATAATAATGTTAAATTTTACCAATAAGTACTTACCGGGTAAGTGTTTGGTAAACGGCCCATAAGTTCGATTTAATTTGGTTTATCGCAACGTTGTCCATAAAATTTGAATACATAAAAAACAAAAAATTAGTAAAAACAATAAATCATTTTGTTATGTAACATACTTTAGTATTTGAAATAACAAAAAGAAAACCAGATACTGACATACAAAACAAGTATCGCCAAAGCTCATATTAATATGCTAATTAGGATTAACCTTGACATACAGATACGACGACTTCATTTAAGTAAGACAAAGATAAGGATAAGGGAAAATGGATTACGCACATCAGGCTTGCATACGTATGTTGGGCGAAAATTTCATGAGGTGTAGAAAAGCTGTTATAAAATGAAGCATATATAAATTTATATTTGTTATGATTACGTTAAGAAAATATTATCTTCAATCCATTAAAGCTATAAAAAGTCAAAAAAAACTTTCGATATTATCGAAGACTTTAAGATTAAGTTTAACATCTGACCGAATACATAAAAAGACGAATATATATAATTCGGACAAAATAGCTTATCTTTTGGAATCACTTAAAAGTTTCTAGAGAATTCACTATTAAAATGTTTTACAAAAAAAAGAGAAGGATTCTTTCAAACATGTGTTCGAGAAACATGATGTTTCCCCCCATTGACATGAACGGCCAAAACTGGTGGAAGGTTTTTACTGGGCGAGGTAAAGATTTAATGGGAACTAATGGGAAGTGGACACGTGGGAAACATGTGGGGCCCAGGCAAAAGATTGGGTGAAATGAGGAGATGCTCCGGCATGTAGCAAGAAGATATGTGAACTAAAATACTCTTTCTTTTTCATCATCATTGACATTCGGATATTCCTAGGTTTTTGGATTGGCTTATGGATGACACTTGTCAACTTCCTATTCAGTGACGAGATTATCTACAAATATGTCCCATTTTTATGCCATTATAAAATAATATCTGCTGGTCGTTGTTATCATTGTATGCTATATGAGATGCCAACGCAAAATGGAGATATACTTATGAGATATAGATATCCAATTACTTATCATGATTGGGTATGTTTTCGGTGAAAATAAAAGTTATAGTGAGAAGGGTAAGAAGAGATTTCCATTTTTGGATATATATTAGTAAGGTTGTACATGAGTTGGGTTGACCGGGTTGAAGACATTTGAATAACTCATTCAATGTCTGCGATTTCTCAACCTAACCCAACACAATCAAAACTACAATTCAACCCAATCCAACCTGTCCATGTTGGGGATTGGTGGGGTTGAATCGTTAATATATCATTCTATAATCTAGCTAAACCTTCTGTTTAAACGAAATAAAATCAAAACGAGAACGTACAAATAGGCTATTAGACTAAAAAAAGGTTGAAATTTCATGCAAATAAGAAAGTAAAATTACGGTTGAAATTGTAATGTAATTTTGAATATAGCCAATTATGTGTTGGTCTAATGTACATATATTAATCAAGGACTTAATAACCATATTAAATCTGGAGTATAGAAAAGTGTTCATTGGGTTGGGTTGGGTTGAAATTACCCCAACCTAATTCCGACCCAACATATGCAGTTTGATCTAATTTTGTATCAACTATGCGTTGGGTTACATCAGGTTGAGGTTTTTTTAAGTTTTTTCGAGCTGGATTGATCGGTATATATTTTGAGCACTCCTACACATTAGAATGAGATGTATCAGATCAATTCTCGTATCAAACACAATTCATGGATAGGTTTGAGATTAAAAGTGATCAAATGTCTAGATCCCTTCTTACTTTCTCAGATTAACTATTCTTCTCACACGATCATTAGTCATACCATGATAATATATATATATATATATATATGTGTGTGTGTGTGTGTGTGTGTGCGTGCGCGTACGTGTGTGCGTGCGCATTTGAATTGAGTTCGAATGAGAATATGGTCAACTTACGAGAAAACAAAGAACACATGTATAAAAGTTGTTTACATTTCTGATTTAGTATCACATTTGTATAAGATGTGATGAAATATAATATCACGTGTGATGTTTTATAGTAAAATAGTGTTCTTACGTTCTTATAAAATGAAGATGTTCTCGTTTGAATAATTCCCTATATATGTAGAGAGAGATACTTGGAATCATGTGAGATCAGACTGTTTTCGTTCACAAAAAATTATGGTCTCACGTGAATTCAATTGTATTGGATTGTGGGAATCCAAAACCTATGGCGACCGATAGTGCACATTAGACTTTGGAACAAAAGTGTGGTCGCTGGTTTTGGGTAAAAACAATCACTAACAATAAGACACCTCAAACCAGCCCCATGCCAAAAAGCACTTTAATTTTCACATAACAAACAATATTATGGAAGAAGATTAGATACTGATGTCATATCTATATATATATATATACAATCCCAATAAATATATATATATATATATATATATATATAGATACACTTTTTGATCCAATTTACATGATAATTATTACTTATTGTTTACATCATGATGCATCAAAGTGGACGGTAATTAATATATATGTAATTACTTTAAAAGTTTTGTAAGTTAGTAAAGCTATATAAAAAAGAAATTGATGAAGACAAATTAAAGGAGCAAGGTAGGGTAAATTGAAGGAAGAAAATGGGAAGGGGGAAAGTAGAGTTAAAGAGAATTGAAAACCCAACAAACAGGCAAGTCACCTTCTCTAAGAGAAGAGATGGTTTGCTCAAGAAAGCCATTGAACTCTCTATTCTCTGTGATGCTGAGGTTGCTCTTCTTGTTTTCTCTCCTTCTGGCAAAGCTTATAACTTCTCCAGCCATGAGTAATTACTATACATACTCTCTCTCTCTCTCTCTCTATATATATATGTATCTATACCCATCTCTCTCTCTCTCTTTGATAAGCTCTCCAGCCTTTTGAATTAAGGTTGATTGATGGTATATATGTTGTTGCAGCATGGATAGAACCATCAGGAGGTACCGAAACGAAAACGGTCAGCATAAGATGAATAGCCAGGGAGTTAGAACCATCGAGGTATATATATATATATGACATTCTTATACATGTATATGTATATGTATATGTATATGATATGATATCTAGGTTTATTAATTAAAAACAATTAAAATTACTTGTTTTTCAAGAAACTAAGACATTAATTGATCTGGTGCAGGTGTGGAAGAATGAAATGGATGAGATGAAGAAAACAATCGACACACTGGAAGCAAAACACAAGTATATATATATACATATATATCAATAACCATTTAATTGATCAATTAGTAGGAAATATATATAATATTTATCATTATTATATGTTTTATTTATATATTAATTTGAAGGCATTTGGCTGGAGAAGATCTTTCAACATTAGGCATGAAAGAACTGAAACAACTTGAACGCCAACTGAGGATTGGAGTAGATCGTGTACGCTCTAAAAAGGCATGTTCATTCTACACATCCCATCATATATATATATATATATATATATATCCATCTTAATTAATTGCTAAATATCATTATTCAAATATATATTAATTGTCTTCAAAACCTAATAAGCATTTAATAAATGGATCTGGACAGTGGCGCCTTTTGTCGGAGCACATAAGTTTATTGAAGAGAAATGTGAGTCTTAAGCTTATATATATATGTGTGTGTGTATTATACAAATTTGGTGTTGTAAAATCTGTTTTATTATTTATTTTAGATGTTTTTTTGATTTTGTAATGAATTATCTTCACAACTTTGGTAGTTGACACTTGGAATTATGAAAAGAGATAAAGTTATTACTTAATTTTTGTGTGTCTGTTATATGTGCAGCATAAAACTTTGCAAGAAGAGAATAGCATTCTTCAGAAAAAAGTGAGCATTTTCTTGAAATTTATACATTTATTATTTTGGATATATATATATATATATATATATATATATATGATTTTGGTTGTTATTTTGGATTTTGTAATATTTACTTGAAATTTATATGTAAGATTAAGATCCATGAGTTATTGGGCGAGGCCGATGAAAATTCAGGACTGGAATCATCAGATCATGCAACTCAAAGGTAAATTGATTTTGTTAAAAAACACAAGTAAATTAGTTTATTTTCTCAAATTAAAAAAACGGGTTCGATGACGATGGTTTCATATGATGTTCTAGATATCGAAAATGCAATCGAATTATGGGATGAAAAATACATATTTATAGATTATATATATATTATAGAAAATAATAATAAAAAAGTTGAAAATTGCAGGTTAATTCCAGATGGACGTCCTGAATCACCTCTTTACATGAACCAACTTGGATTTCCTGGTAATAGTTGATTATGTCTCATTGCTCGATCTTTAATGAAATCATCCCTTTTATTATGAATTAATTAATAGAAATTTATATATAATGAAAAATATAAGTTTGGTTGCTATAAATTATATGGAGTTTGTATAGTCTTGATATGTAACATGCTTGGTATATATAAAAGGTAATGTAACGTATTTGTAAGTACCTTTCTTTTTGTCTTATTTAAAATTGGTATATTTCTCATAAAGGTTCATTTACTTAATAGTTTCGTTATGAGTTGATGGTATATTGATTTGAGTTAAGTATGTTTGTTCTTTTAGTCGTTTTGGAATGGTATTTTTGGCATTTGTCAAATAAGGTATTATTATAATAAAATGTTACATACATACATATATATATATATATATATATATATATATTTGATTAACCTGGATATCCAACCGACTATACGAGCCGACTAATTCCAGAGCAACCATCCGTTTCGCACGTAGCCCAGAGTTACTGCATTTGAACCTCTGAGTCCACAACCGGATTTTTATTCCTTCTTGGATTCGAATGTGGAGCCTCTAGACAATTTTGACCTTTAGAGTCCAAGTTCAAGTCAATCAGGTATCATCATTAATACGTCATAATCCATTGTTTTCATAATTTCAGTATGGAACCAAATTTAATGTCATCAATCAGAATTTTGGCGCATTCATTTTCTCAAATAATAGCGACTTCCATGATCTATTTCCATTACACATAGATACAATATTAAGTTGGGTGTATTCTTTTCGGAAATTAAACCATATCTAATTGAATTTTAAGATGTAAAATTAGAGGTGGATCTAGAATTTTTTACAAGTAGTAGCATCGTTTGACTATAAGAAACAAAGATATGAATATTTTTTTATAAAATCATTTTTGATTTATATTGGTTAGTTCTTTGTTTTTCATATGTGAGGTCTTGTGTTCGAGACTTTTACATCAATTGTTTCTGAAAACATAATAAATTTGAAATTAAAAGTTAAAAACTAAAAAAATGACACAAAGAGATTTGAACTCACGTCTGAGGTAAAAGAAAACAAACTAACTCTACCAAGAAAAACTTTTGTTATAATTGTAGTTTCAAAAAAAAAAAAAATATATATATATATATATGATTGCATACATCAAAACTATACTGTGACATCTTTTATACGACCCTATAATTTTTGTACACTACGGTAGAGGAACGAAGCAGTGACTCGTGCCATTGTATTCAATAAAGCCGGTCTCCCAATGTAAAAGATTAATTAGTGTATGGTATTACGCTCCTTAAACGATATTTTACAATATATATATAGAAAAGAGCGATCAAATGAAAACTACTCCAATTTGTAAAAACCGTAAAAACTATTCTCATCCGTCGATTTCATTGTTTAATCTTATGAAATTTTTTCATGAAATTGTTTAATCTTGTGAAATTGTTTCATATAATACTTTTTTTGATGAAGTTGTTTTATATATGGTTATTAATGAAATTTTAATGAAACTGTTTCATGTATTTCTCTAAAATTAAAATAATGAAGATGATAATATCCATGATTAACACCCTCCACAATAAAAATGATTAATCAACCTCTCCTAATTACAAAAAAATGAACAAAATGAAAAATTATGATCGGTGGAATGAGATTTTTACGGTTTTTACAAATTGAGTGGTTTTCATTTAATCGCTTCTCTCTCTCTCTCTCTCTCTATATATATATATATATATATATATATATATCCAAGATATAGTTAGGAGTTGTTTGATAAACTCGTACATAAGGAAGATGTATGATTCAAAGATTTTGTTGAATCAAAATTCTGATACTCGATAAATATCTTGAGTGTATGAGTAAACAATAAAATCTAGAATAAATGTAAATGAAAATTTACAGTTAAATTATATAATGTAAACTGATCAGGATTTGAGAACTCATAAAATTGAAATAATTTTGAGGACCGGCACACCATGTGCTATTTCACATGAACTTTTCATCTACGGCTTGGAATTAGTGGATTGATTAACATATTTTTGTTTCACATATGTATTTGTTTCGTTAACACTTTTTATGAGTTTGTTTAACAAAAAATAGAAGTAAAAAGTTTTACATTGTGAATCGAAAACATATAAAAACACATTGTGAAATAAATATACGTTAATCAATATATTAAATTATAACCTTAGATGAAAAAATCACGTGAAACAACACATTTGGATAATAATTCACACAATTATCTTAATATATGAAGTTTTCAATTAATTAAGGTCACACTTTATTAATATTTACTCAACATCAATTTAATTAATGGGTATACAATTATAAAATTGCACTATTATTTTATTTACACGCATTTTTACATAAAATGTGTTCAAATAATTAAACCTTTTTATTCGCATAAAGATACTGAATCCCACTATTCCACTAACCCTCCATCATGGATATGTTGCTTCTCCATGCAACTGGACCATCTTCATTCCCACCATCTACCAATGCATGAGGTTCAAGAGTTGCCACCAAATCCCACACTGGTCTCCATCGTTGGAGTCAATCAAAGGTTGTTCATAAAGACCTTGACTTGGGTTTGAGTAAATCGATCTTTTGCTTAGATGTTTCACCCGCTTATGGTTTCAGGACGTGGAATTTTCGTTTGGTTATGATTTCTCTTCATTTGGCAGCGACTGATGACTTCATCTAGTTGTCTTGCCCACCCTTGCTTCGGTTTACACAACTAGATTTGTTGCATCGATGTTCTTATGTTGCATTTGTATATACTACTCTTTTGCTATGATCATATGGCTTTGATCAGGGTTTCTTGATATGAAATGAAATTTAGAATAAAGTTATTGATGTCCTTCATATATTTTTATTAGAGTAAAATGTTCTAAATATGAAATGAATATGACATTCTTGATGCTCTTACTTTAACAAAATATGTTCTTCATCTTCTTAGGTTTTTTTTTAGTTATGAAATTCCAAAAATGCCCCTCTTCAAGGGACACATGAGTGCAACTAACTTAAAAAGTATGATGGAGTTAGTGGCATAGACAAAAATCAAACGAAAGTGCATACTGCATAATTTTCTTTGTAATAAATTAAATTGTAGGGACCAAAACCAAACAAAACCCTAGACTACAAGGACGATTACCATAATTTCCTCTTATTTTCTAAAATCATGAAATTTTGATCCAAACAATCTTTCAAGGGGCCTATATGAAAAGCATACAAACATCAAGGGACAAAAATGAAAATCCGAAAGAGAGGAGGAGGGTGAGATATTAGGCAAAGGGTTTCGCCGTTAACTTCCTCAGTCACAGGAGGAGCGCCACTCTATACATTTCTCGTCGGGTTTGCTAAACGAATATCGTGAAATGGCGTCACTAGCACGGTTATCCAGAAAATGTCTAACGTCGTCGGTCGCCTCCCACCGCCACCTGGTCAGCCGCGCTCTCGCCACCGCAGCGGCGGTGAAGGCAACTGAATCATCGCCGGCGGCGGCAGAGAAGATAATCGAATGTCCGGATCGAGTGAAGTGGGACTATAGAGGGCAGAGGAAGATCATTCCCCTAGGTCAGTGGCTCCCGAAGATCGCTGTCGACGCTTATGTTGCCCCCAACGTTGTATTGGCTGGCCAGGTCAACGTTCTTGACGGATCGTCCGTTTGGAACGGCGCGGTTCTCCGGGGAGACCTTAACAAGATCACTGTTGGGTTCTGCTCCAATGTTCAGGAAAAGTGTGTTGTTCATGCCGCTTGGTCTTCTCCGACAGGTTTCTCTCGTAATCTGATTTTTAATGATCTAAATATTAGGGTTTTAATGGATTCGTACTGAATTCAGAATAGTTAGTATTTCCTATAGATTGCTTCTTGAACACGAGCTAAATCAGTAAAGTTCTCCATGGATCTGTTGAATTTGGAACTGTGAAGCTTACAGGGATTCTGATTAGGAACCAAGTTATCTTAGCCAATTAGTCTGTAATAAATGTGTCAAATGTCTGATTTATTGCTGATTTGCTTTCTTGGAGGTCCATACATTTGGCTTCTAGGATAATTGAATGTTTAATTGGTTAATGAAGGCATGTACATATGCCGTCCACCTCCACTCTTTTCTCTCACACAATGGAGGAACATGGAGAAATCATCAATTTTTTTTGTAGAGGTAGAATCAGGAGTGTTGAATTTTACAAATTGATTATAATTTATTTCCAGGGGATGAAAATTCTTTTATTAAGATTTACACTAAACTTCTTTAAACATACCTGTTAACTGTTAACAAAAATTAGAGGGAGGGATACCACACCTGCTAGCCCCTCTCAGGCTTCATCACTGCTATGAAGGATCTTTGAAGCTAAACAGGCCTAACCTTTTATCCATGACCTGTGCTTGCTAATAGAGCAACACTTTTCCAAATCTTTGATGGGTTTAGAGATATACTTTCCAGATGTTTTGATGATATTTTCTTGCTGATTGCGCAACCCATTAGAGATTCTATTACAAATTGTTCCAGGGGAGGAGCTCTAAAGTATCTTGGTGAACAAAGACATCAATGTTTCTAGCTTCATTTATTATTGAGTTCTCTTAATTGATGTTTATGTTCACAGTTCACCTTTCTATGCCATCAGGAAAGACTGTAAAATTGTTGAAGCTTAATAGTCAATTTGATTGTTATCAAGCATTTAGTCTTTCCCCTTAGGTGGTTACACCTTGGAGGTGGTGGTTCAAATAGCCCCTCTTCTTTGCCTTTTCTCTAAATATAATGCACTTGCTTTTTATTACTTTGGTTGGCCTATGTCCCTTTTGTATGCATTTGAAACAGTGAGGAATGTGGTCCTTTTACCTTGTTCTAATAAGTAACACTGCAGGTTTAAGGCTTAAACGAGGTTGTTCTTTTTTCTGTTTTACATACACATACAAGAGCTGGTTGAGGGTGTGATTATGTACCAAGCTTCATAAATGTTTGATTTATTGGTGCAAAACAATTTTGGATTCCAAGTCTGTTGTGGTGTCATTAGGCTAAAATAACATGACAAACTCATAAGACCACTTTTTATTTCTTAATTCACAAGATATGGTTTTTGGTAAAAGAAATGAGGTTAAAGAACAATGAACAACTTGTTTTTATAAGTTGTTTGATGGTAATAGTTTGAATGAGTTGGGAAATTGATGACTCGTTAGATGATGCTAATAGAATGTTTATACGAAGAGCCTAAATGTTGGATGGAAAGAAACACTGAAAATGAAATCCGGATCTAGTGGCATTTTAGTAGAGGGTTGGGAGCCGTTGAAGAGCAGCCATTGTACTATTAACTAGGTTATTCAGTTTTATCCCCAAGGCAAAAAGGATTTCTGATGAATTGAAGAGCAGTACCTTGTTGTAGATCTACTTAATCACATTCAAAACTGTACTAGTTATCGAGGGAACAGTTTCTCTCTGAGACTCGGTGTGAACCCACAAAAGACATACATAAATACCTTTCGCTCTGAGCTTTTTATTGACACTATAATGTTGGTTAGTGAGACTGAATGCGTTAAGCTGAGTTGGAGGTATAAATAAATACCTTTCGCATCAGAAGCTCCTTTAGGTTAAGCTGGAGAAAAATGAGAGTACATGAATTGCAACATTAACAGTGCTATATAGCCTAATGTGTGGTAAGCAGGTCTGTACTGGAGTCTGGAAGATAATTAGAATTATTTTTGTCACCCCCAGAAAGAAAAATCCAACCATAAAGGAAAAGATTAGCGAGCTTCAGAAGATTAGGGCTTTAAGGGAGAAAGAGAACTTTAGAAGAAGGTTCAAGTGTAGCCCGAAGAAGTAGTACATTTAATACTCTTGACCACAATAAGATAATAAATTTTCATGAATGCCATTGCAGCGGAGCCTGGTTAAGTCTTGAGCTATTGCTACAGGCTGCAGGCTTCAGTCTTGACAATTATCATATTGGATCGACTGCAACGCTACCATATGATGTTAGTGGGCTTGTGATTAATGTAGTTTGTTTACTGCTTTAACTTGATCCGATCCTTTTTTTTTCTTTTAACCAATTATTTACTAGGATTGCTATGTTATGCGATGTATATATTATGATGAGATCTCCAGTAAGGCAAAAAAAATGTCTTTAGTTTGATTCCATCTATTTTAGCAGTTCTGGTTTTTCCATATTTTAGGTCCTTAATTGTGGCCCCCTTTTCATCTGGTTACTTGGTGTTTTGTTCTCTTAGCTTCTAGACTTGTCATATTTGGGGTATGTCTTCTGCTAACTTAGACCCACTACGACAACAATGAACAACCTTGAATGTTGAGAGAATCGCCTCATTGATATTCTTAGATTCCATTTTGTGACTAGAAAAAACAGAAATGGGATTAAGATATTGATAAAGATGAAGTAATCAAAAGAAACAATTTAGCTAACAGAGAATAGGATGGAGGAGGATATTATTGAATTCGTAAAATAAAATGAAGAAGACAGCCGTACATAATCCAGGGAAAATCCCTCTCTCTGAGCTATCAAGCTAAGAGCCAATCAGCAAGG
>NC_037530.1:35664999-35669836 GCF_001531365.2 Cynara cardunculus var. scolymus
TCCCATCATTACTCCCTCCTTCAGAAAAAGTCTTGTCCTCAAGACTTGCTTCCGGAAATTGGATCTGAATACTTGCTGCATCTTCCCATGTTGCCTCCTCTACTGGACAACCCTTCCAATGGATCAACCATTGACGAACTTGCTCATGATGCTCCGTAATCATACGAGAAGCCAAAATAGCTGCCGGGACTAACATATCGGTTGTCCCAATTTCCAACTCCGGAGGTAACACTGTTTCTGTAGGCACTCGAACAGCCTTCTTTAACAAAGACACGTGGAAAACAGGATGTATTTTAGATGATGGTGGCAGTTCCAGCTTATAAGCGACAAGCCCAATCCTTTCTAGCACCTTGAATGGACCAAAAAATCGCGCTGCCAACTTCTGATGAATACGTTGAGCCACCGATATTTGTCGATAGGGTTTTAGCTTAACGTAAACCCACTCTCCCGTTTGAAATTTCACATCCCTACGCTTTCTGTCCGCTTGTTCCTTCATTGCCGATTGAGCATTAGACAAATGTTGTTTGAGTTGCCTTAAAGCTTCATCGCGATCTTGAAGCTCTTGTGCCACGGCTTGAACGCGAATCTCACCTGGGACAAATTGCAATACTGTCGGTGGCTTGCGACCATACACCACTTCGAACGGAGACTTCCCAGTTGATCCGTGAAATGTCGAATTGTACCAGAATTCGGCCCATGGAATCCAAATTGACCACGAACGTGGCTGATCAACAGCAAAACATCTTAAATAAGTTTCCAAGCAACGATTAATGACTTCCGTTTGACCATCAGATTCCGGGTGATAGGCGGAGCTCATATTCAATTTAGTCCCTTGGGAGCGAAAGATTTCCTGCCAAAACTGACTAAGAAACAAGGGATCCCGATCACTTACAATCGATTTCGGAATACCATGWTGACGAATTACTTCACGCACAAACAGTTCAGCCACCGATTTAGCGGTATAAGGGTGTTTTAATAATAGGAAATGGCTGTATTTAGACAGCCTGTCGACTACCACCAGAATCGCATCAAAACCCCGAGATTTGGGTAACCCGACGACGAAATCAATAGAGATGTCGTCCCAAATCGCACTTGGAATGGATAAGGGTTAAAGAAGACCTCCAGGAGCTGTTGAACTTTCTTTACATCGTTGGCAGATTTCACATGCTCTAACAAAATTTTGAACTGCAGCAATCATACCTGGCCAATAAATGTTGGCTACCAATCGACGGTAAGTGCGATAGTACCCTGAATGCCCACCCGAAGCAGATTGATGAAACTCATTCAACAACATCGGAATGAATTTTAAAGTACGAGGGATCACTAGACGATCTTTATAGTATAACATGTTATGACGAACGGAAAACCCCGGATGACGCGAGTGGTCAGCCTCACATTTCGCCAACAATCGCTGAATTCCCGTGTCCGCACGGATTTCTTCCAGAAGTCGTGATCCCTGCAACCAAATTGGTGTCGATACCGCAGTAAGAAGTTCCCCATCAGCGGCTTTTCGAGACAAAGCATCAGCCACTCGATTTTCACGACCCGACTTATAACAAATGTCAAAATCATACCCCAATAGCTTGGCTACCCAATTTTGTTGATCCGGTGTCGTAATTCTTTGTTGTAACAAAAATTTAAGGCTCTTTTGGTCGGTGTAGACCACGAATCGTGTTCCCAACAAATACGACCGCTAGTGTTGAACAGCTAACACCAACGCCATTATTTCTCTTTCATATGCTGATTTTGCCAAATTTCTGTCACTAAGAGCCTTGCTGAAATAAGCCAGCGGTCTGTTTTGTTGCATTAGGACAACTCCTATTCCGCGGCCAGACGCATCGCACTCGACCACAAATGGTAAACGAAAATCMGGCAAGGCCAAAAGAGGGGCAGTAACCATTGCTTCCTTTAAAGAAACGAAGGCCTGTTGCGCTTCATCATTCCACCCAAACGCATCCTTCTTAGTCAAATCCGTAAGTGGCCTCGCAATACTCCCATAATGTCTAATAAATTTTCGATAATAGCCGGTGAGACCCAAGAATCCCCGTAACCCTTTAAYGTTTCTTGGAACCGGCCAATCCAAAACCRCTTCAATTTTTTYMGGATCCATAGCTAYGCCCTCACCATTAATAATGTGGCCTAAATATTCTACCGAAGTTTGGCCAAATGAACATTTCTTCTGATTAACCACAAAATGGTTTTCCCATAAGATCTTTAGAGCAATCTCTAAATCCACCATATGTTGATTCCACGAAGGGCTGTAAATGAGTATGTCATCAAAAAAAACCACTACCTTTTTTCGTAAAAATGGTCGAAAGACATCATTCATAACCGCTTGAAAGGTTGCCGGGGCATTTGAGAGCCCAAAGGGCATCACAAGATATTCATAGTGACCATCATGCGTTCGGAATGCCGTCTTCTCAATACTCGTCGGCTCCATTCGAATTTGATTGTAGCCAGATTTCAAATCCAATTTGGAAAAGAATTTGGCTCCCTTAAGCTCATCAATGAGTTCCTCAACTACGGGAATTGGAAATTTGTCCGGAATAGTTGCCTTGTTAAGAGCTTGATAATCGACGCACATACGCCAAGAGTTATCCTTCTTACGAACAAGGATGACCGGGCTCGAAAAAGAACTCTTACTCGACCGAATCATTCCCAACTTTAATAGCTCCTGAACTTGTCTTTCTATCGGATTTCTGAATATGGGGATATCGGTAAGGTCGAACACATATTGGTTCATGTGGGGAAACCAAGGAGATGGAGTGATCATGTGGTCGGGAGGGAGGCAGCCCCGACGGTTCACGAAAAACTTCCTTAAATCGTTCGAGTAAGACGAGTAATTGTTGGCGCTGCATTGGGGTAAACTCCTCGTTGGCAGGCCCTAAGGTTGAACATGAGGCARCCTTCGAGGTTGGCAAGGACAACCAAGATTGTAAAGAAGCTTGGGAACATTCCGACTTAGACAATCCTTGGAGAAGAACCGAGACGCCTTGAAAAACAAACTGCATCGACGATCTGTCCCAATTATGGACCACATCCCCCAAAGTTTTTAACCATTCAATACCGAGAACCAAATCCAATCAAAAACCAATGCTGCGATTACGAACTCACAAGGTCCCACTGTAATTTTCAATAGTGGACATCGCTGATTGACGTGAATTCGATGACCATCCCCCAACTGAATATAAGATTCCGGCAAACAATTCCACAGACAATCCAAGAGACCTTACTAACTTTCGAGAGACAAAATTGTGGGTAGCCCCGCTATCAACCAAAATGGTGACCGGAATATCCGTAATGGTGCCCTCAAATTTGAGAGTTTTACTCCCTGAAGTAGACTCAGCCGAAGCCCCAAGAAAGTCAAGGGCCAAACATAAGGTTGCTGAATTTGCATCCTCCGGTGGAGATGCCAATTGTAAGTCAGCTTCGAGGTTGGTAATCAACCCGTCCTCGTCACCAGATTCATCATCGCCCAGTAACAAAACGCGCAACTGACCTTCTGGACATTTATGCGCTGGCCCAAATTGTTGGCCGCATTGAAAACACAGCCCCTTCTTCCTACGATCCTCCCACTCAGTTCGTGTGAGAGATTTGAAACCCCGATTACGATTAAACAGCTGAGCAAAATCAGTAGAAGTCGGTCCCTGATTACGTGGAAGAGACGAAGAACGATTGCCCTCTGGTCGCCCCATAGCCGGGTTTTTGTCGGACGGAGAAAACGAATTGGGCCGGAATTGGTCCAAACGACCTCCCAAATTGGGCCTAATATCTTTGGAGAAACCAGTACCACCAGGCCCAGGTTGATAACGAAAACGGGACAGAGATAAATTCGACGACGAAGGATGAAGCATTCCTTCGATATCCTTGGCTAGATACATAGCATCTAATCGCGATTGAGGACGATGTAATCGAACCCAACGCTTAACATCATCTTTCAATCCTGCAATAAAATATCCTAACGACTGCGATTCGGGAAGTTTAGGAACCAACGATAACAAATACTCAAAGTCATCGATATAGTCATAAATCGATGCCCCTTGTTTGATCGTTGATAATTGTTCATAAGGATTATGAATTTCCAACCAACTAAATCGTTGGAGCAGCTCGACGTGAAACTGCTCCCACAAGATCGAATCATAAATTTGATTAACGATCGTGAACCAATGTTTGGCTACGCCCGTCATACTTAATTGAGCCAATCGAATACGGAAGTTAGGAGGAGTACCATTAATTTCAAAGTAGAGGTTGGCTTTTTGAATCCACCCCTGAGGATCGAAGCCACAGAACTCCGGTAACTTGATCTTCTTCACCGCCCATGGTAGTCCATCCTGCGAACCATCTCCAGACCCAGAATGTTTGTTGTGTCCCGTCGTGAAACGCATGAACTCCATACCATTCGGATTGAAAGGAGGAGTGTTCATATCGACTCGAGAAACATCCCCAGAATCTGACATCGTTTTTTTCTCCTGTTGCTTCACCCAGCTCATCATAACTTTACGAAATTCTGCCGATTCAATACGTTCAGAATCCATTGAAGCCTTGATGTCGAGGATATCCGACTGGATTTTAGCGATCTGCTCGTCGTGTTGATCCAAACGAACAGTTTGAGAACGAGTTTCAATAGCAGGTTGAACCATGATGAGAGAAAGGGCAGGTCGTAGCAGGTCGGACCAATGATAAAGATGAAGTAATCAAAAGAAACAATTTAGCTAACAGAGAATAGGATGGAGGAGGATTTCATTGAATTCGTAAAATAAAATGAAGAAGACAGCCGTACATAATCCAGGGAAAATCCCTCTCTCTGAGCTATCAAGCTAAGAGCCAATCAGCAAGG
>NC_037530.1:35669941-35672011 GCF_001531365.2 Cynara cardunculus var. scolymus
ACTTTCCTGATTTGCCCTCTTGGCCCTTCTAGAATAGACTTGAAACACTTTTGGGCTTGAAATACGTTGGGCTACAATATTTGGATTCCCATCAGATACCCATCTGGACGATGAAAATTTTAGAGATCAAGATGGTCAAACATGGACTGGAGAATCTTTTTTTGGAATTTAATTATATTGGCATAATAACTTAAAGCACTATGACAATTATTCATCACAAAATGTGGCATTTGTTACTGATTGTGCTATGGTAGTTTTTTACGTACATAAATCAGTTTTTCATAATATTTCGTATAGCTTTTATACATTTAGCCAGTATACATGTCCTAGAGCCCTTATTTTTTCACTACAAGTTCTGATGGTTCCACTTTTAGCAATCACAGCTACTTTGAGATAAAAGGCTTTTTTTATATATTCTTGTTGCACTTGCAATGAAGTCTACACACTGATCATACTAATTAGCTCTCATCCGTGCGTCCCATATTTTGACTCGACATTTTCACCAATCTCAAGGCTGCAAATATTTATATGGCAAAATAGCGCCACCATTTTTCATGTTCTTGTAATCTTGTGGGCATGGTAATATTTTTATATTTTTTGTCAATAGGAGTCTATCGGAAGATAATTTACAAGTATAAGAAGCCATGAGCTGAGACTTGGTTTGTGGTTTGGTTAACAGGATTACCAGCAGAGACTATGATCGAAAGATTTGTGACAGTTGGAGCCTACTGTCTATTGAGGTCTTGCCACATCGAGCCAGAGTGCATAATTGGGCAGCATTCAATACTGATGGAAGGGTCTTTGGTTGAGACCCATTCTATTCTGGAAGCTGGATCTGTAGTCCCTCCAGGAAGGAGAATTCCAACTGGGGAATTATGGGCTGGTAATCCGGCAAGATTTGTGAGGAAACTGACTCATGAAGAAACCGTAGAGATCCCAAAACTTGCAGTTGCGGTTAATGACCTGAGCAAAGAATATTTCAATGAGTTCTTGCCATATTCAACAGTATACTTGGAGGTTGAGAAGATGATGAAGTCTCATGGGATTTCAATTTGAAAAGTGAAGTCCTTTTTTTTATGAGATATGTTTTTGTATCAGCTTTTCCTTGAATTGAAAGGGAGAAATAAAGGAGACGAGGGTGGTTGAGTTTTTTGCTTGTGTTATGTATCTTGATTTCAAAGGCCAGTGAGGGAACTGGTTTCTGACTCCTGTGACTCACTTCCATTCATGTGAAACTCCCTTGTGTATCGTAGGGCATGAAATCAAGTATCATAAATGCATTCATAGTTGTATTGTACTTAACATCTCATCAACATCAATTAAGATATACTGACAGGCAACGAAAATTATGCCCTCAGTTTAATCTGGATTGAAAATTTGGACTTCTAGATGATTGAATGCATTACATTACAATTGTTTTCTTATCCTTATTGATTACTGTTTAATACCCCTAACCAAAAACTTGCTAAATTGTTTTGGATTGACTTTAGTCCTATTCTTAGTGGAAAGCCTCTTCAATAAAATACCTTTCTTCCCCTTTTTCTCATTTTGTTCGTTGAAAGAGAACTAACGCTAGCCATTGAGTAAAGTAATTGGAAGGTTAACGTATGGTTTAGGACACGTAGTGGAAAAACCTATGTGCAATAGATGGTTTGGTCTAGGCGTATTGGAAATCATGAGGTATAACTCTTTTCGTACCTTTAACTGCTTTGTCTTTTGGATCGCTCTCCCTTGTGGGTTAAATCAGGAATTTAAAAAAAATTGAATATCGTGAATAATAGTAAATCACAAGTGACCTTTCCTTAATTTTATAAAACTAGAAGGATACTCGTGCAAGCAGCAAGATACATTTCGATTTTAATTTTTTTTTTCTGTCGATATAATACGGTTTTAAGTGGTTTTGAGAAAACAATAATGTTTTTATTTCTGAATAAATATAAATTTGAAAATATCATAAAAAATTGAAAAAAATATATCGATATTAGTATCAACTTAATTATATAAAAGTTCTCGGTTTTTTTTAATACTTTTTAATCAATTTTTTATTATTATTTAATTTAGATTTAATAA
>NC_037530.1:35672190-35719361 GCF_001531365.2 Cynara cardunculus var. scolymus
AGTTTTAATAAGTTATACTTACATACAATTTATTTATAATATTGAATTTTAAATAGTATGCATCAATAAACAATAATCATACACAAAAAATAATTTTTAACAATTTTTATCAAATATTCTATTACATAATATAAATAACAATAAATATTTTTTTTATTTATGGATTAAAGTTGTAAATATTTACAAGAAATGTAAATGATATGTTGGACTTGTATATATCTATTGGGTTTTAAGAGCTTTGCAGATTGAAGCCCAAAAAGTTCCCAAGATTTGAAAGTCCTCGTTTCCGAGTTCAGACTTCAGTCGCAAATTTTCCGCCATAGATACTTTCTTCTAGTTTCCACCAAGCTCGAAGCTTGCTTTGCTTCAGAGCATCACCTCTCTCTCGCTCTTCATTATTACATTTGCAGTGTTTATTTTTTGTTGATTTTGAAGATGAACGGCGAAGAGTTGACTGAGCAGGAAACGGCTTTGTATGATCGCCAAATTAGGGTTTGGGGAGTTGATGCCCAAAGAAGGTACGCACTTAAATGTTTTTCACCTTTGATTTGCATATACCCTAGCTTTATACGATCGTTAAATTTTTGAACTGCAACGTGTTGCTTCGTTTTAGGCTCAGCAAATCTCATATATTTGTCAGTGGACTCAAAGGCACCGCTGTAGAGGTTCATCTTCCTTCAATTCCTCACCATCTTTTTACACTAATGTTTGCATAGTACGGATGTACACTCTAGCTTGGGAAAGCATTTTTGTTTACAAGTATCTGAAGACATTGACTTTCGAAAGATAGCTGATTGCTTCTTTACATTGGGATTAGTAGAAAATTTTGTATTTATTTAACACCTATTCTTTTCCGTTTGTAATATTTGATATGAAGTCTAGTACTCTTAACATAGTTATCAAACACTTTTGCATATTTTCATTGTGAGGTCTGACTGTAGTTTATTATTGGACCTGGGACAAGTAAGTGGACCTCTTCTGAACCAAAGGACTAAAGTTCATCATTGGAAGTAGTTAGAAGGAGATATCATGATTTACTCATATCACAGGAAAAGCTTTATGTAATGGTGTTCTGTCTCGTATACACTCAACTCCTAGTGCATCTTGATTATATACAAAAGTTAACTACGTTTGAATGGGTGAATTTGAGCTAATAAGTGATGATTTTCATTATATCTTGGGGATTATTAAAGTATATGACATAAGGTTTTGAGTTGGTCTGAATTTATGGATGCAGTTCTGCAAGAACATTGTTCTGGCAGGGGTAGGAAGTTTGGCCTTGAACGATGATAACCCAGTCACAGGAGAAGCATTAGCTGCTAACTTTTTGATTCCCTTTGACGAAAACATGGGTGGTGGAGGTTCGCTTGCAGAGCTTTGCTGTGATTCTTTGAAAGATTTCAATCCTATGGTTCATGTTTCTGTAGAAAAAGGTATGCCCTTTAAAGAGAAGCATGGCTTCTTGTAGTTCAAGTACTGTAGCACTTCTGTTATCGGAACAGTGATCGTAAGAATTTATCAAAAAGGTCTTTGGCCTAGCGGTATGTGAGTCCTTGGCCTCCTAGGAGGTCAAGGGTTCAAACCTCACCAAAGGTGAGGGGGTGTGTGAGTTTATTTGTTCTATTTGCAGTATAAATATTATATACTTAAAAAAAAGAATTTATCAACTTTAAGCCTTTAATCTCAATTTTATATGAAATCTGCACCTCACATTTGAGTATAGGTTTAAAGTCTAATCTCATAGTTGTTTGTTCTCCAGGCGATTTGTCTAACTTTGGTGTAGATTTCTTTGAAAAGTTCGACGTCGTGGTTATCAGTTGCTGCTCACTTGCAGCCAAAGTATTGCTCCCTTTCAATTTAGCCTACACAATATGCAATTTTACTGTAAATTGTAACCTGATACTTTATATGGGCCTATGGGAACATTCGTATTGGGGATAAACACTTCATGCATAGGAACTAAATTTTTTGTTCTTCCTCATGCTGCAGAAATCGGTGAATGAGAAATGCCGCAAGTTGTCAAAGCGAGTTGCGTTTTATACTGTGGATTGTAGAGATTCTTGTGGTGAAATATTTGTTGATTTGCATAATTATTCTTATGCCAAGGTGATAATCTTGTTTTATCATTCCCCTTATGCTGTAGAGACTCTTTTCAACAACCACAACCATGCCTTGACATATTTACTTTTCTTCTTTTGAGCCTCATATCATTGAAACCAGAACATATCACCAAAAGGATTTGGCTGGTGGACTTTTGAACACTTAGGCTTGAAGTCCTATGTAGTGTCGGCAGATGCATATTATTATTATTATCATCATCATTACTATTTTTATTGTTGTTGTTCAGTGCAGTTGTTATTTACCAATGCAAATGTGGTTTGCATGACCAATAAAATAGAGAAACGGGATCCTAGAGGTGGAGAATAGAGTAGATGTCAAACTAGAAATTGTACCAATACCAGTACAATGGTGTAGAATTGTTGACGTCAGTGATAGTTGGTGATCTTGGAGACAGTTTGGGTGATAAGCTGTTAACCATTTTACTTAAATACCATCAATATCTATTGGAGGAGCATCAATGAAGGCAGTATTAAGTACATAAGTTACAGTCAATAAGGTAGGGGTGATCAAAACACTAAGCCGATCAATGATGAAGATGGTTTTCAGTGTTGATTATCCAGTTACAGAAGCGATGCTTCATTTCTAAACAACCCACAAAGATGTAAAAATGCAAACTAACCAACTCTAATGGGCACAAAATTGGAAATAAAGTACTTGAGTTTGACTCAAGTGTTTCTACTAGCCAGAATGTTCTCTTTTTATGCCAAGTACAGTGGTTTGCAATTTCAATTAATGTCTGGATTTTAGATCCGTTCTTTCTTTTAAAATGTTCCGTCATTAAAAGGTTGAAGATTACAAAATCACACTTTGTTTATGGTATCCTCTTTTGCTTTCACTGGCCTATTTCTTTTGACTGGTCTCTTTGTTGATGAGCAGAGGTTAAAATTTTCATCAAAACAAGATCCTCTATTAATTTTTTATCTTATTTTGGTGATGTTGTAGTGAAATTGAGAGCATAGTGATTTCCCCTCCCCAGAAACTCATGAAAATTATAGTAATATATTGTAGCTTGTGGAGCTTATTTTACCTAAAGTAGATTTTGGATTTCTAATACGTTAACACTATTTCTCTTGGATAGGGACATTTTGTATGGCTGATAAGTAATAGCTAATATATGTGAAACTTGAGCATCGTGTCTTGGGCCAAACCGTTTGATAAGCAATGTCGAATGCTTGAGAAGTGAAAACTGCTTTTCTGAGCCCGGATTCCTTACTCTTTAACACATTACAAATTTGAAATTTCTTCTGTAAATTTGAATAGGTTTCTAGTGAAGATCAGAAATTACATCTTATATCGACTTTTTTGCTTGTGGACTATCTGTCTGGCCAATATTGGTTTTATATATGTATCAGTATTACCAGTTGCTGTGAAAGAGGTTCCAGGGACGAGCTCATGTGCTTTGTCTATGTTTTGATTTAAGTGAAGCTTTTGATTGGTTTATATGCTAATCCAATAAATTCTTCCAACTTCTATTCAAAATATTAGATGTTAAATGTATTTCGTATATAAAAGATGATGAAAAACTAACGTACCCCCAATCCCGTATTCCCGTTACCTGGACCCTGATTTGGTGAGGCAGAAAATGTGCACTGACATTTTATTAGTTTTGTGATTTGTGATTAAAAAAACTACAAGAATCAGAAATCGTAATTAAAATGCAAAGCTTCCTCTATGTTTAATGTTCTCTCTTTTGCAGAAAAAAGCTGATGAGACGGTTCAGTGCCAGTTGCAGTATCCATCATTTGAGGTATTAGTTGATCAAATGACTCAGAACATGGTTTTGTTAGGATCATGTTGAATTTTCAAGTCATCCTTTTGTTTTAAACTTCTCACATGTGACACATACTCACTAAACAAGATTTGGTAGTGGTCAACAATCCAGACAAAAGAAAAGAAACAATGAACTAGTTAAAGCAAATATTATTGGGTTGTTCGTCTCCTTGAGTACTTAGTATGCACTCATAGACAAGTATGCACGTTTGCTGTTATAACAGTTTTTCTAAACCAGACAAGCTGTAGGATTTTTATGTGTTTTACATAACATGCTTAAATCTGTATAATCTAGTTACAGGCATTTGGGTACTTGATGTGATTTATCAGATTCTCGGAGAAGATATTGATTCTGCGTTTTGTTCTTGAGTTTTCTGTTTTAGGATAATTGCATGTGGTCAAGCATATAGAAAATAAAGTCGTATACGGTATTTATTTTGCAGGAAGCAATTGCAATACCATGGAGGTCCCTTCCTAGGCGAGTAGCAAAGCTTTACTTTGCTATGAGAGGTACTGTAAACTGTTTATTTCTTCTTTTGCTGTAATCCTTCTTAATTTGCTTAAAATGGGTGGGGGTGAAAGTGTGAGACAAACACCTTAAATTGTTGGAGATACCAACATTAGATCAATGACATTTCAATGCTCCAATTATTGATGTTAAGGAAGTAATATTTTTTGTGATGCAATTTACTGAAGTTGATATACTTCTGACGTTTTATGATTCAATGATGTGCACAATGAAGGAACTGGAAAATTTGTGAATGACAAACTGAACAGAGTCAATCAAATGAGATTATTCAATATACTTTGGTGGGCATGTACAGAAAATTGGGGATACATATTTGTTCCATGGCCCAACATTACACACACACACACATATATATGGGGGCCAATTCAAATAAGAAAGCTAAATATTAAGAAGGGAAGGTTAAGAGAAGTTTCATACGTGAAGCATTGAAAAGATCCGAAAAAAGATCTATTTGAAGATGCATATTGAACCGATGTGATATTATAGATTAATCGTATGGGTTCACATGAATCTTTAAATGGATTTTTTCAATAACTCACATATGAACCTTTCCTTATCCTTCCCTTCTTACCTTCTTTTGATATTTAGTCTTCTTATTTTACGAAAATGAGAGAACACCCTTATCACATGTGTAATACACGTGTGGGGACCTGGTGGTGTGTAGGCAATTTGGCCCGTGACCTAGGTTGCGCCAAAGGTTGTCTGCTTTTGATTTAATATCACCTGTGATTGACTATAGTAGAAGTGTGTTCTAGATTTTCGCAAAATGAAGGTGTTCTCGTTTGAACCGTTTCATATATATATATATATATATATATATATATGATGTGTGTGTATAATAATTGACAATAGCTATAACGATTCTCCTATTCTCTTCTTGCTTTAATTCTTTTTAATTTCAAGAGTTATCTGATCCCATTTAAGATCACCTTTTCCAGTGGTAGAAAGGTTTGAAGATGTAGAAAGGCGCAGACCTGGAGAGACTTCCATTGCAGACCTGCCTAGTGTCATGAAGCTGAGAAATGAACTTTGCCTGGCACATGTATACTAGTTAGATTATTTTTTGTTAAACCAAATCAATTTAAGTTCATGCTTCTTATACATGCCATGCCTTTGTATTGCAGTCGCTTAATGAATCACAGATTCCAGACTCTCTTCTAGAGAGGTTGGTTGTGTCAACAAAAGAATTCCCTCCTGTCTCTGCAGTACTTGGGGGAATCCTCGGCCAGGTTATTTGACCTACTTTACTAGGTTTCTTGTTTCCCTTTTTGGATCGTACTCATTCTCTACTCGTTAATATGAATTTACAGGAAGTAATTAAAGCAATATCAGGCAAAGGCGACCCCCTAAAGAATTTCTTCTTTTTTGATGCGGTGGATGGGAAGGGCGTCATAGAAGACATCTCTTAAAACTTGGGACAAACCCAGATAAGGTGATAACTTAGAATTGTAACTGTAAGTTGTAACCGGAATTAATAGATTTGAAGGATCTGTTTTTAGAGAGGAAAACTCCATTTTGAATGCTCCATTTATCTGTTCTCTTCATGGTGCCATTGTTTGATGAAAAATGAAATTGAAATTCATTAAGTTGTGACCCTCTTGATAGTTCTTCATCTGGCAAGTTGAATGCGTGGATTTGGTTTATAAAATCCTCTGTTTTTGAATTCATGATTAGAATTTTATAAGATATTTGTGTTCTGGTTCTTGATAGTGCAGGACAGAACCAACTGTACAGGTGAAGAGTTAAAAGATGATGGTGGTTGGAGGGTTCGAGTCTTGTCAAAGCTCGCACATGGCATGTAGGATATGCGAGGTCGGTTTCTACTATGCATTTGTAAGATTTCGCAGATGCAATCATTAAATTACTAGAAATAGATTGATTTATAGCAACCAAATATAAAGAGATTACAAAGAAAAATAAGTTAGAACCTTCTTATATCCTCAATAGATTTAATAAATGCCGTCGAGCGAACAGTTTCTAAACGAAACATTATTTCAACAATAATAAAACACTAAAATTGATCAACTTATGAGAACCAAATATAACAAATTTTAAAGAAAGTAAAACCGACAGTCAAGAACGACACTATCTCGCACATATGTTTACTTCTTTTTCGGTGCAGCATCTGTTTTCTTGACTGGAGCTGCATCGGCTGATGGATTGAGCTCATTCCAAGCATCGATCCATGTAACCATAGCATCCCCAAGCTTCTCAAAGTAAGGATCAATAGGTCCAAGCTTCTCTTTCACAAGCTTGGAGAGCTCAATGTAGCATTTCTGTGGAGTTGTGCATTCTTTTGGTAGAGCCACACCTTGGAAAAAAGGGATGATCTCCTCTTGCCAATAGATACCCTTGTACTCTTTCTTCAAGTTAACAAAAGGGTTGCTAGCTTTGCTATGCCAGATGTATGGTAGCCCAGTCTTCACCCCTAGTCCCAAATGGTCACATATCACCTACACATTCACAATAACTCATATCAATACAATGATAACCACATGATCCTAAGACTACTGTTATATAGGTGAGATCAGATAGACAACAAACCTTAGCACACCAACCAGCCCACATATCGTCGTATCGGCCGATGGGCTGACCATCTCCCATGAGCCCAAAGTACATGGCAGGTCCAATGAGTTCCCTGTGGAACCCAAGGTTCATCCCACACATAGGGAATAAAGTTCCTTTAGGGATGGTCAAAACAGCATCCACATACCTGCATCAACCAACCATAACCATGATTAGGGAGGGGAAGAGGGATGTTTGAATTAAAGAACACTAGTGTGAGGATGAAAGAGTAATCTGGAAACCTGGAGTTGCGCTCAAGGGGCTTGACAAGCTGAGTAGGGGCATCGTAGTCGGGAATGTTGAGCCAAAGGCCATGGGAGATGGCGGTGGTGACACCCTCCCTTAAACTGAAGGGGTAACCCCTGACGAAATCTGCACCATCCCTGAATGGGTCATAGAGTGTGTTGAAGAAGAAGGGTGTTGCCGGTGAAAGCAGGTTATGAATGTGCTGAGCCAGAGCATTGATCTCTTGTCCAGATGGATCCTTGGCAACCTAAATCATTAATTATTTTTGTGATGACGGTTGAACACGTGTCTTCATAATAATAAAAGTATAGCATAAAGCAGTGCACTAGAAGGCATAGAAGTATTACTATTATTATTATTATTATTATTATTATTAATATATTATTATTCACTGGAGTCAAAGCATATTTTGTTAAGAAATGAAATTGGATCTTGGAGAGACTTACAAAGCAGTCGTCGTCGATGGTAAAAATGTACTTCTTCTTGGAGACGAGAAAGCCAAAGCAGCGACAAGCGGAGTCCTTGAAGGAAATGCAACTTGCTTTGGGGCCTAGGATCCGATTGATGTCATTACGGTTATAGAGCTCGTAGTCGAATCCTTGAGGCACTCGGATGGTCTTGGTGGGATCTCCATCTTGAACGATGATCAAATGGTAAGGCTGGAAAAAGGATCTCCATTGCTCCAGAAAGTCAAGGTTCCTGATGGTAGGGATGACGATGTCCAATTCATCGGTCAATGGTGGTATGACGGTGGTCGCCGGGACAGACATTAGACCGATTTAGGAGAGATAGAGAGAGAGAGAGACGTGGAGAGTAGTTGTGGGGTTATTGATGGAATTGAGAAGAGGTAATTTATAAGGAGTGTAGAAGTGAAAGTGGTGGTGTGGTCACATGGGGTTGGGGGGGTAACCACGTTAGGAAGGAGGAGGAAAAAGCTGGTCAATTTTCTTTTATTTTACAAATAATAATAATAATAAAGACAGCTGTGGTGTTGTTATAATAATAATAATAATAATAATAATAATAATAATAATAATAATAATAATAATAATAATAATAATAAGGTAAAAAAGTAATAAAAAGGGAAAATGGGGGTTTCATTTGATGGGGGGGAGTAATAAAGGCGTAAGGGTCACGTAATAAAAGGGATTAATTCGCGGAGGAAGGAGTTACTTTGCTTGGGGTTTAGAGCATAAATATATTTAAATATAAATATAAATAGAAATAAAGAATGGAGATGGGGGCATGTGAGCAATAAAGGTGAGGTGCGTCTTGTATGGCATCGTTAAGTTAGGCAGGCAGGCAGGCTTCCCTTTTTTCAATCACTACTCAAAATACTGCTTTTGAAGCTTGCCAAAAACGACATCTACCTGACCCTTTTTTTTTTTACCTGTCAAATCTTTTTACTCATTCCACCACTTTTCTGCTTATTCTTTTACTTTTTCATTCTTTCAAACCATGATATGATGTATGTTTCCTTACACATTTCTCTTATTTATTAAATATTTTAATGAAATCGATTGTGGTTTTGTAACAAGTATTTTAAATGTTTAATTATATGATTAGTTTCTGTTTCTCTTTGTTAGGATATATTTCAATGAGTCTGGCCCACAAAATCTGCCTTTTATACCATGGGCCATGGGCTTTCTTTATATTCAATCACCAATGGCCCAAAAATCTGGATTCCTATCCATTCCAATGAGCCAAAATAAGATATCATTTTTCTGTATACCTATAATTTATGGCCCAAATGAGGTACGTTTAAATTTTCAAAGTAATGAGGCCCAATCCCAAATATGGTACAAATCTATTTCTTTCTTAAATATATATATATATATATATATATATATATATATATATATAAATCAAGATGTAAGTGGTCGTAAAATCTTTTAATATAAATATTTTGTTTTATTTTTATACTAATAAATATTTTCAAAGTATGCAGATGTGATATCAGCAACCCATGTTGATGTTGGCGTCCCTTGTATACTTGCTTAATAGATAAAGTTGGTCAATCTTTGATCTAGATATAAAAACGAGTCTACGTTGGGTGTTTCCACAAGCAACTTAAAGATGAGCCTTTCAAAGGGTTACTATAAATAGAATGTACATCTATTGTTAAATTAACTATTTATATAGAATATTAATGTAAATTTAGATCAACAAAATTGTAGGTATGAAAGGGTATAGTATCTATCTACTCAATATTTCTTTTGTTAAATCATGCAATTGCAAAATGTAAAACAATGTAGTTCACTAGCAAACAACATTAATCTAACATTTAAATAGTTGTTTGAACTTATAATCCAATATCTATTGGCATGTCAACTTATCAAAATAATTCTACAGAGAAATAGGAATAAAGAAAAACTGTTAATGGTTTATCCATGTTTCTACCAGAGACCTAGGTTGAGTTAAATGATGGATTATATATATATATATATATATATATATATATATGAACTATTTAGTGACATGATAATATAAAAAGTCAAAAAATAAAATGTAATGTGATAATGTTGACCATGAGATGAGATGTTGATCCATACATCCTTAAGATGATGAAGGAATAAAAATAATTGATTTAAATAGGCTCCACTTATTTCATTTAATGCCCCAATCTCTTTTTATTTTCAAGATATAATGTTTCTCCTTTTTCCAACATTTTTATGTGATATGTCCTCCTCTCTACTTTTTCTCTTCCATTTCTTTTTCTTTCAAAAACACTTTATTATATATATATATATATATATATATATATATATATATATGGATTGAGATCTATAATTGAAAATAGAAGACAAGTTGTGTGTATCCAAAAGTTGTTCGGAATGCCCAACTTAGAGACCGAGCAAGCACGACATGATCCACCTATCACAAAATGCATTTAATGTAGACAAAACTTTTTATTCGTCGACTATTAAAAAGTTTGATAAAAATCAATATCACCCAGACCTTAAACCTTGTTTTTATAACCACTTGGGTTGTGGCGTATTGATCAACGCTCAAGGGTAGTAGAAATCTCCTCTCCTATGGGTTCGAATCATCAAACCCCTTCTGGTCATTAAGGTTCACCTATGACGACTTCAGTCCTTTGTAGTTGCAAGTTAACCTGAAAATATACGGTTATCCAAACAAAACCTCGTTAGTATTTGCATGTTAAAAATATTCGATGATTGGGTGGTATAAATTGAAATATAGATTTGCATTATTTTGTGGGAAATGAAAATGGAAATGTCTCACAATCCGATCATGTGTACATAGCGAAGCAAGCATTCATTTTAGAGTACGTGTAGGCCCAATAATAAGAGGCCCAAACCAGACGAGACAATACACTTTCTTCCCTTTCCAATATCTCTAAGTGCTCCTTCAATTAGGTTTTAAATTTTATGAATTGTACAGTGGAAAATGTGACACCGTATCTCAAAAATAAATACTATAAAACGATCATTATATATATAAGATTGGATTTCGGTGAGAAGAAAAGTTATGATGAGAAATATAAAAAGGATCTTCACTCTTGGATCAATCCTAATTAAATGTCAACACTAATGAGATGCATTGAATCAATTCATTTCTAAAGCGAATTCATGGGTGATGATGAGATTAAAAGTGATCAAGGGTTCAAATCTCTTCTTACGTTTCTCACAATAACTTTTCTTCTCATACAACCTTTCGCCTATATATATGTGGGCACAATTTATTTATTAATCAATTATATAGTATTAACTTCACAAATCCAGAGATGGACGTTCTTTCTTTTTATCCACGGGTATGGTTATATGAGAAGTTACAAAATGATAAAAAGAATGAATGAAATTAAATTGAATTAAATGGAGAATAATTTTGGAACAAATTGTTTTTATTTTTGAAAGATAATCATCAACCACTCTCTTCTCTCCCTCTTGAATTACTCAATCGAACTTTGTTTACGGTGTTTGTTTTTTTTAGCAGATAATCATGTTTTTCATAGTGTTGATTCATCTACGGACTTTGATTGTTTTGATTTTTTATCGAAGTTCACAGGTGAAACAATGATTTTTGTTTAAACTTTATGATGTTGTTTTGTATACGAACATTTGTTGTTTCAAGTTTTTTACCAAAGTCCGACCAGAAAGTAAATGAGATAATTAATAAAATTTAAACAAAGTAAATGAGATAATTAAGGAATCTAGTATCAATATACGAAAAGAGGAAAATACCCCGGTTACCAAAGTTTGTATGAATTAGGTCGTTAACAAAAGAAGGTGCCTCTATAAATGATATATTAGAAGGTAAAATTTAATTACAAATCAATAATTTAATAGTTTTGAATTTATTCATAATTAACATTTTAATATATATTAATGAGGAATATATCATGAACAGAGTAATATAATATTTATGATTAATAATATTAATGAATATTTACGTGTTTACAGTTTAAATACATATTAATTAGAGACGGGTTCGATTGCAAATCAGTTTTAGGTTGTGAAATAGGGGCAAAAGAGAGTGCTTTATATGTTGCATACATAAATGTGTATTATTAATAATGGTGTATACATTTATTGTGGACCATAAATGGTGTACCATTCATCGTAAATGGTGTATCATTCATCATGAATAATCCCCAAATGCTCACCTTCATTATTCATGATGATTGTGGACACCTGGTGACACATATCACCCTCTTTTTGTTCCCTAATTTACAACTTAAAATCGATTTATAATTGAACTTTTCAAAATTTATAGATTGTATTATGTATATTATTAACTTAAAGATTGAATTAAAATCTTAATTATATTTTTGCAAATATATTATTTCTTTAATAAAAATATTGGACAACTAATATTATGAGATGATTATTGATCTATTATTAATGAATGTACATATTTTAAATTTTATAAAATTTGATATTAAGTCGAATAATCGTATTTTTACAATAAGGATTTATATTTCACGAATTAATAACAGTAAGTTGACTATTAACATATGAAGAACAATTAAAAAGCTTTTGACCTAACCGTGTGTGAGTCTTTGGCCTCTTAAGAGGTCAAGGGTTCAAACATCACCAAATATGAGGAGAGTGTATGAGTTTATTTGTTCTATTTACCGTATATAAATATTATATACTTCAAAAGAAATATGTATATATGAATAACATTATTTCATTTGGTCAATAAATTTATAAAATGTTCAATAAATAAAAATTATATTGAATTGTTGGAACTAAATAATATGAAGATTGAACCTTATAATTGTTTCGACGTGCTCGAAATTAGATTCTCATAAATAAATTCATGATATCTAATTATGCTTCGATTTTTGTTTATCGTGGACAAATAAGTTTTAGATATTTTGTGAGATTTGGACCATTCGATATTAATGGCAAGACATTAATATATCGTGATTAGATTATTGATCATTGATTATGGTGTTAAAGCTTGGGTTTGCCGTCACGTTAACTTATATGGCTCCATTGTAATGTGTTATGGCGTGTTACAACCATATAAGCCCTTATGACTATCGAACTAAAAAATGCCATCTGACTAAATCACAAATGGAAAAAAATACTTTAACTGATAGTGCTAAACAATTACAAAATGCATCAAATGATACCAAAACTTAGAAACGATATGAACAAAACAAATAGAATTCAATTGATGTAATTTCAATCAGTTAGATCACATTATAAAATTTCTTTTACAATCTTAGGGGCCGTCACCAAACGATTATTTGTTAAGTGCTTATTGATAGGGGTGTGTAGAAAGACATCCGATCTAATATAAACCGACCGACCATAATCGGATATTCAATTGTAATTTGATAAGATTGGATCCAAAATGTCGACATCCAAATCGGGTCGGTCGGTTCTTGGATGACAGTCCAACATCTAATAAAACCGAACCGATCCAATCCAATCCAATGACCATCCAATTTCTCATCCAACTAATAACTATATATAATTACTAACATTTTACAATATTGTTTTTGGGTTGATATTTATATATATTGTTTTCTAATAACTATAAGAAAATATACGAATAATTGGTTGAAATGGTGGATTAATTGGTTGAGCATTAAATCAAAAGATTAGAAGAATCCAATTGGATCCAATGGGTAACCAATAGTAACATCCAGTGGATGGAACCGATCCGATCCAATCATCCATTGGATTTAGATCGGATTTTCAATGCAGATCGGATTCGATCGGATGACAAAATCCAACATCCAATGGATGATTGGATCAGATCATATCCACCTAAATCCATTGGATTTCAACTGAAGAACACCCTTAATCACTTATCTTATAGAATAAACATGATAAAGATCAAGAATGTTACCTTGTAAAAGAGATGACAATGATCGACATGTTTTACCCCATAAGTGAGGATGATGACTCTTACATGGTTAGTGTTTACTGTTTAAAATTGATGCATACAATGTCATTTTGATAGATTAAGGTAAGTGAGAGTGTCATCTCTTACCAGTAAGCGCTTGCACATGTAAACAGTTCCTTAGCCCACATAATTGTTTCATTAAATAGAAAAAAGCTTGATAAATTAGAAGGGTAATAATGCAGGATTTCAAAAAGTAATGGGTCGTTTGGTTTGCAGAATTCGAATGAATTTGAATGACAAATTCCTTTGATCAAATTTCAATTCCTTTGTTTGGTTCATTTCTTGAAATGGATGGAATCCTTAAAATTCCGTTGAATTCCACAAATTAATGAATTCATCATTCTTTGGCATAATGAAAGGAATTGAATTCCATCACCATCCACCACGACCATGCTACTATTGTTCGTCATGCCCCATCCCTAACCCCCACCACCACACTGCTACTAGCGCCCCCCATCCACCCTACCCCACCCCTAACCCCCCACCCTACCCCACCACTAACCACCGCGCCACTACTGTTGTCATCACACCTATCCACCCTCGGGTCACTCACTGCACATCTCTACTGCGACCATGCTACTACCGTTACCGTCATGCCCCTAACTTAACCCCCACCACCTCACCATTGTTGTCGGGGTTGGGATGGTGTGGCAAGGTTTGGGTAGGGATGGGGCAGGGTGATAGCTGTGACGACGATAGTAGTGACATGGTTGTTGGTAAGGTGTGGGCGGGGCGATGAGTACGAGAGTCCAAACAAAGACGATTGTTCCAATTCTTTTGAGAGATTTCATTCTAATTCCTACCAACCAAACGCGTGGTCAAATTCTCTTAAATTTCATTCCAATTCCTTCAAAGTCAAATTTTTTTGATGGATTCCAAATCCATCAAATTCAATTCTGTGAACCAAACACCCCCTAAGGGTTCGTATGGTTTGCAAGATTTGGTGAGATTTAGATTTGGATAACATCCTAATCCTGCGTTTGGTTTAATAAAAATTCAGAATTGAAATCCCAAAACATTGAATTTATAAATCCCACGGAGTAATTGGTATTTTACGGGATTTCGTAGGATTTGTTTATGATAATGTTTTAAAATATGTTAAAAACACTTGTTTGTAATAATCAATTAATAAAGAGTTAATTTAATTAGTTTTATAAATTATTTTTAAATAATGAAATTCAATTCAATTCTAAATCATACAAACCAAACACACCACAAATTCCTAATCTTTCCATGAAATCCAAACCACTCGAAAACATTTTATCAAACCAAATAGACCCGAAATAGTTTTATGAGATAAATAAGAGCAAATGTTATTCGTAAAGGTAATGTATGTATTAAGTTATATTACAATTCATTTTGTGATTTAATCATTGTATTTTTTTTTTAGAAATAATTTGTATAATTCATCTCACAGAGCTTCATATAACCTTAAATTCGTGGATTACGGATAAAACCTTTCACCGTGTTTTCAAGTTGAATCCAAAGTTATTGTGCTAGTCTGTTGTTTTGGGTTTGGGGTGTTAAATGCGCTAATGGGTTGGTTTGATCGGGTTAAAGGAATTTGAACAACTCAATTAAATGTTTGCGGTTTGAAAAATCTCACCCGAACCTAACCCAAAGTAAAGTGCAGCCGCACCCAACCCAACCCAAACCGTACGGGTTGATCGGGTTAATCAGATTGGTAGTGTTGATATTTTAGTACATCAAAATATTCTCTTAGCCTTATATATGTTGTTTTCTCAACTCATAATTCATTTTTCATCATCAATCATTCAGTATAGCTTACTCATACTTCTTAAATATTAAGTATATCATATTTGACCATTTTTCTCAATTTGCATATATATGTTCACTTTTACTAAACATATATATATATATATATATATATATATATATATATATATATAAGTTATAGAGATAGAAAATAGATTGAAAATATATGTATATAAAGAGGGTACGTAATGATATAATTGTCTAACATACATATTATTAACTGAGACTTTACAATTATATTAAATCTAAAAAATAAAATGATATTGAATTCAAACGATCGTAATCCAATTCCAACTAAATCCTCATCATTTGAAAATTTTACAACTTAATTAGATATCAGATTAGGTTAACCAGATTAGTCGAGGTTTTGAGCACCCCTATTGGGTGCTATATAATTCTCTTAAATTAACATATTAAATAATTTATATCAATATACAAAATTAAATAATAAATATATCAATAGGATCGGATGCTTTGAAAAGAACATACAAACGTATGTATGCATTTGGAATCTAAGGGTACAAAAAGCATATGTGATGATTTGAAGTTGTAAAAGTTGATGGGGGTGAAAGTGAAAAGAAAGGTAGTACAAGGGCATGAACCGAATCTCTAGATGTGTCCCCTCCAAGTCATTTCATAATTTCATTTAAACCCCTTTTATCCAATTAATTTATTTCGTTTTTATCGTTAACATTTTCGACCATCAAGTATATGTGATTCGAAATTGTCGTTAACCTAGAAAAAATATGCGAATAACGTAAACGGATTTGGTTTATAGTTCTAGAGATGGCAAAAACAGAGAGATTGGCCAATCAAATAACAAGTGCCGATCAAAATGGATGTATCAAATGAATATTTACGTTCAATAGATAAATCTTATCCTTCTCTACCTACTTTCATCACCAATGATAGTACGATCGTATCAAACTTCCTGTGATCGTATCATATGTTATACCATTAACGAACATCATATAATGGATCGACATGTCTCGAGTTGGGTTCAAGAATAATGTATTTGTAAAATTGGTGAACTGCTCTAAATTGAAGTGTTTCTTCTAATATTTGTAGAATAAAAATTGTGTAACCCGTTTTTATTTTGCCAAACAACCTTCAGTTCCAAAAGTTACACCAAGGGCAGATGAGACAGGGGTGGCGATGAGACAGGGAAACAAGGGCAATGGTCAGCATGTGAGGAACAAGACGAGTCAGTTGTACTAAGAAGATGACATAGATGGAGCAACGGTGAAGGAGCAACAAATGGAAGTCACAACTCAAAACTCATGTATGGCTTACCATATATGCCATACAAACCATTAAACCAATACGAAACCGCCCCTTAGTCCCTCGTTAGTGTAGATTCTCATTGTTTTGAAAGCTGGACAATTCCTACTTTTGAAATTTTCTAATAGAAAAATAATATTTTACGTTTAAAATATTATATAAGATTTTTACATGTAATATGTGACAAAAATGACTTTTTTTTTCCTTCCTATTTATGAAACATTTTAAATAAAAAAATTAAAATAGAATTTGAAATTAAGGTGGTTGTAACCCAAACAACATGTGACGTGTTGAATCCAAAGCTCCACCTATACCGCCATTCGCCGGCCACCTATGAAAAGCGGCCATCCCCACACCCACACATCCCATGTTACTATCCAAACCCACCCTCACTACTTCCAAAAAACCGTACCACACCCAAACCCATCTAAACACTCTATTTAATAATTATGTTATTTTAGATATTTTTTATTTTTTAAAAAAGTTTGTTTTAATAATTAAGTTAACCTCTTTTTTAAAATTTAAAAAAAAAAAGAGAATAAAAAATCTTCAAAATTAAAAGGAAAAAGGATAAAATATAACGTATTTATTTGTTGGAGATATTTTGATTACCCTGTCGACCCAAAATAAAACATGAAAAGGAAAAATGATAAAAGATTTTAGATTAATTTTTTATTTTTAGCAGATTTTTTAAAATAAATAAAATATAAAAGATATTGGTAAAATTTTCGAGAGAAAATGATTTCCATTTTATATTATTTTCGTTTAATAAGAATTCTTGAAATTAAATTTTATGAGATAAAAATAATGTTATGATATTTAAAACAAAGAAGTTGTTGGAATTAAACGTAATTTTTTGAAGATCTTTTTGGTTTATGATTCTGCATTTTGAAGAGATTTTGAAAAATCTGTTAGAATTGCTCTTATTTTTCTTCCCACTGGATTTATAAAGAGGCTTATCAAATGAATTATATGCTATTTTTGGACGATTTTTGTTAATGAATTTTTTTTATTAATGTGGATATCCAACCCACTAAGCAAACTGATTAATCTCAGGGCGACCACATGCTTTATAAATAGCTCGGAGGCACCGCATTTAAAACTCCGTGGCCATAAGGGGATTTTTATTTCTCTTTTGATTTGAATCTGAAACCTCCTGGTACTTTTGACTTTTGAAACCAAGTTGAAACCAATCAGGCACCACCATTGTGGTTAAATTTTTTTATTTATTATTATTATTATTATTATTATTATTATTATTATTATTATCTTTAATATTTAAAATATAAGATTATTACACGTGGATGACTATGTAATACCTAAGTGTGTCATGTAAACAAAATGAATAATGAGATAACCGGTTTAATTTGTAACCAGCTACCCATAGCTATAACAGATAAACTTTCAAAGTGGATATTTCAAAAATCCAATGTTGTAAATAATCAAAAAAGTACGTACAAACCCACTATTATAAAAAAAATGAAAAACATATTGCTATCTTTTATATTTGACCCTAAATTTGATTAACGTTTAAGACAGAAATACAAAACGTAAAATTCTTATAGCGACAACTATTTTTTATCATTAAATGAAAACCTGCAAAAATTGACTTTCTATGAATGATAGTTATAAAAACATGTCTTATTATTATTAAAGATGCATGAAATTGGTTGGTAGGTTGGTAATAACTTATGGTATATGCCAAAATCATCCTCTCATCATCCATCCATCCATCATCATGATGATCATGAATCATGATGGTTCATTTGACATCACATATAAACACATAAGTTTGAGCAAAAAGGGATTGCATATTGAAAGCTCTACAACAACAATTTGAGAGAAAGATTCAATACCCAAAAAAGAGATTGGTGGGGAAGAGTTAAGTCCAAAACTCATAATCATGATGATTCTATGAATATATGATGGGTGATGGTGGGTAACTCCATGGTGGAATGGTTGGTATGTGGTAAAAAGTATGAGTTTAATAGAAAAAGAGGTCCCCCACAACATACATTTATACTTTATGATGTTATTGTTAATATGATTTCGAGTAAAACGATCATATGCAGTACAATGTGGTTATTTCAAAAGGGTAAAAACGTCTTTTTTATTCTTTTACTGATCAGCCTCTTCCTTGGATGGGATCAATTTGAGACTGTTCACGATTTAATGAGGTTCTTAATAGAATATGTTTCGGTTGCTTTCAAGTCTAAGATMGTGTTTGGTCTTTATTCGTAAACGAAGTGATGTATTACTTAAAAAAGGCTAAATGTTGGAACTAAAAGTTATGAATACCCTTTTAATACTATTGAAATAAAGGTGACTTGGTCACTGTTCTACCTAACTTCGAAATCAATAGCAAGATAGAATCACACGATTGTGATTGTGGCTTCATACTCAATTCAAGCACTATGGTCGTAGTTTGTTTTGTTTTGATATAAATGTTTGATATTATTAGTGAGACAATGATATGTACATATGCTTATTATGTTGTGATTGAATTGGTACCATCAATCAGTACCCATTTGATGCAAAACTTGTTATTTGTGATTGTAATTTTTCGAAACACTTTGATTTATTTTATGTTATGAAGTTGAAATTTCAAATTATATCGTTTTAATTTAAGTTTTGAGGCGTGTTAATAGCACATGGTTTTCTAACGGTATTACTTGACTGTTTACATAATCTAAGTTTGAATTCTTTTACTTTTTACTTTTCAAAACACTACCTTGATTTAACACCGTGCCCTTTTATAAGTTGTACACATACGATCATTTTTAAATATGTAACTTCAAGTTGTGTAATATAATGGGATGATAGCAGAAATCAAATATCTCTATGTAAATGCATGTGTATATATGATAATATGATATATATATATATATATATATATATGCTAGTCGTCTTAAGCCACATCTTGAAAAACATTGTGGCATTACTACAGATCCTAAGACATAAGATTTAAACTCATCGTCACATCACAACTCACGTCATTTAAAAGCTTCATTATCACACGTAATTTTTTTTTTGCAATGACACGATTTTCAAATTTTTTAATAAGATTTTTTTTAGCACTCATAATGATTTAAAAGAAACAAATAAGCAAGTTAAAGTATAAAATCTTATAAATAAATAAAATAGTGGACATGCAACATACTTAGGGGCCGTTTAACAAATACTTACCTGATAGACCTCTTAAATATTTATATGTTTTAAAAATAAATTTCTCAAAATAAAAGTAGAATGAAACAAAATTATTATTACAGTTAATTATAGATTTGGTCCTTATAATTTGGTGGTTTTTCCAAAATGGTCTCTCAACTTCATTTACTAAATAGTCGTATGTTGCTTTTATAACGAATTTGTGCCTCACTCTAATGGACATCCAATTCCTCTATTAGCCTTGAGGGTATTTTTGACCTTTTTTTTGTCTTTATTTAAGAGACCAATTTCGTAAAAACTACACAAACCATAGGAAACAAATCCATAATTAACTCTAAAAATAAAAAACTATTAATTTTTTATACTTTAACTTTATTAGATTAATTAATTATTATACTTCATTGGAGTTTAGTTACTATACTTTAATTGATTGAGGTGAGTTTCCTTTAAACAAAAATCAAGCGAAATAAATTACTCCATATTGATATATTTTTTCATTCATTTTTTTTTTTGTGATTTTCCGGTTTTTATTTAACATTTTTTCTGGATCTCAACTCTCTCTCTCTCTCTCTCACAAAGCAAAATATATGAAAAAACAGAAAACCATGAAAAACAAGCACATTTTTTATTTTCTCCAATAAAACAATCATATTTTTTTCATCTGTTATTTTTACCGTGGTTTTCTGGTCTTTTATTTATTTTGCGTTGAGAGATAGATAGATAGATAGTTGAGTTAAGGGGAAAATGCTAAGTAAACGAAAAACCAAAAAATCACGTAAAAACAGAAGAAAAAAATATATATCAATATGGTGTAATTTATTTCTTTTTTTTTTAAATTAAAAATAGAGGTAGTGAATTTTTCTAATTAAAAAAGTATTGTTATAAACGTTTTTTTTACCATATCCGTTAAATCAATTAGTCTAATTTGGTCCATGTGGTTTGTGTTTCTTTTACGAAATTAGTCCCTTGAGCGAAGACAAAAAGAAAGACGAAAATGTCCTCAAGGTTAAGGAATGGCTCTTAGAGGGAGGATCAGTTCGTTACAAAACGGCGTATGCTGAGTCATAATATGTAATAAATGAAGTTTATGGATATTTTTTGTAAAGATCACCAAAACACAGGGACCAATCTGTAATTAACTCTTATTATTAATACCACTAAGGGGTTGTTTAGCAAAAAATTTATTAAGTCATGTATGGATAAAATTGTCTATGTGGTTAAATGTATGTTGTTGTTTATTTATTTTATCTAAACCAACAGTCTGAATAACATATATGACCGGTTCCAATATTAATTATTTGAACATCAAAACAAAAAATCATAAAGAGGCCGACGACGGGGTGTCTCATATGGAAGGAGGTGGTGCTTTAAATAAGAGGTAGGGGTCTCATTTTATGGCTGAATAAGGACAAAACATCATTTCTATCTGTGCGATTAAGCCATACTTTGTACGAATAAGCCGTAAGTAAACAACCCAAATGAGCTGTGCAAATAAACCAACTAGACCAAAGCCACAAGTAATATATAAATTAAACATTACAATTTTTTTTTACAAATATCCATAAACAGAAATTTATAGGATTCTAATAAAAGAGGGTGTAGCAATCATGATTTTATGGGCTTCTAATCATGGTAGGTGATGCTTGCCAACTATCCTTTTCCCACCCTCAATTTGCACCATAAAATTAATTTTTCCATTTTATGTGCATTTTTCATTAGTTAAGTAACATTTTTGTGATTAAAGCATTGTTGTAACCATGCAATAAATTTTCTAGTATTAATATGGTTAATAAATAGATAAATTAATTAAAAATAGTTATTTTTTCGATTGGTTTCATCTTTTAGTCATTACGTCTGTAGTTTGTGGACCTAGCTAAACGATAAAAATAATTTTCATTATTTATCTACGTCCGCAAGTGACAGGTTCGCAATTACGGACATGGCCCGTGACTATTAAAAAAATTACACTTTTTACCCAGACCCGAATTTTGTGGAGATGCCGCTTGCAGACCTGATACGCGTCAGCTTGGGTAGAAACCCTAATTGTACAACTATTGTACAGTGTTGAATCAATTTTCACATTTTGTTGATAAAATCATGTGAAACAAAACATAAGTTTTCATCGGCGTGTTTGTGAAACAAAAAATACACCGTATAAAACAAATATATGTTAATTCTATATTAAATAATATACTTTGATGGGAAAAAAATCATGTGAAACAAAACAGAAGTAATCACAGATCTTACAAATTATGAAATTTCCAAATGATTAAGCCTCATATACAATATTAATAAGCACACATATGAATATAATTATGTCAAAATCCAATAGTACCCAAAAACAGATATTCTTTTCACGTAATATACTGGTATAAAATCAATACAACAACAATCCCTTAAATGTTTGATACAAGCGAATACGCAATACTTATGAGCGTATTTTACTTTGTTTTCGATCCATTTTCATGTTCACAACAAAGTTTTAATTTTCTCTTCAAACTCGTACCCGTACTTTCCGCATGATTGATCAAGATAAATAAACATTGAGTTGAGAAGCAATAAAAATGTGAGGACCGTCTTCTGAAAAACTACAAGTCCCTGTGATCAAGTATGTCTTTGACGATTTCGTATATAAAGAAGCAGAACACTGAAAAGAAAAGTGAATTGGAATCACGGAGAAAATGTTTGTGCAAATTCGTGATTCGAATGGTGACGACAAAGTTCATGACGACGATGTTACAACTCACCATCCAATATGTTCGTCCTCATCTCATGTTGAGTATACATCATGTCATCATTACTTTCTCCTAACCCTTCTCATGTTATTCCCATGTCTCGTATCTTTTTTATAGTGCATCTTTTCTTGTATATTATTTTATGATTTCAATGACCGTTACTTATACTTTGTAAGTAAAAGGAACTTGATCTATGTTATAACACAACTCATACGAGTTTTGCGGTGTTACAGAAAAGTTTCTAAACCACATAATTTTGAGTACTCAGTTATGCTAAAATACTTGTTCGATATTATTTTTTGTATTTTAATATACTTAATGAATACAATATCTTTTATTTTAAAAAGTATTTTTTTTTCTAGTAAATTACAAAAAACTGTCACTAGGGTTTGTATGAACTTCAACTTTCGTCTCTAACTTTTAGAAATTACAAGGACCATCATTGAAGTTTACATTTCATTGGTTTCTGTTTACGGCCATTAGAGCCTTTAAGTTTGATCCGTTTAAGTGAACTACGTGCTAGTTACACAATGGTATTTTGGTAATTTGACATGTTCTTTTATAAAAATTTGAGTGTACAAGTTTTTACGATGTTGGTGCAAGAACTTGTAAAATATTTCAAAAACTAAAAAAATGTAAAACTCGAGCCAAAATCAACGATGGCCCTCCTACTTCTCCATTGTTGGTTACTGCCATTGCTTGGTTACCTTAAGCACCGTCAAAAAACCGACCAAACCACCAATTAATAGGGTTGAAACTATTCCAAGGTTGGGAGGATTGTAACACCTGGATATATGTATGTATATTTCGAGTTTTAAATGTATCTTTGACATTATAATAAACCTTGGTTGATACCTTGAATTGGTTAGACTTGATGCTAAATAGTTAAGAAAAATCATTTTTGGACAACTTTTCTTCGCGTCAGTGAAAGAGGGCCTTCAAGTCTGTGAAGCGGGGCAGAACCTAGGGTATACTTGCAACCTCTTAAATCAGATTTTTGGCTTTGTGGTTCATTTATGCTTTCACTAACTCCTCCCCCCTCCCCCTCTCAAATCAGTCTTAGGTCTTTGATATCGCCATTTTGAAGAGTTTAAGAGCATTTAAAGGATTTATAACTAGAGATTGAAGCTCAAAATCTCCATCTTCTTCAACCATCCCCTCATCACTGTTGACTTAGTTAATGGGTTTTCCTGAAAATTGATTTGTAAGTTTATCCTAAACTTTCTAAACCTTTATTCAGTTAAACCTTTCATTTTAGTCTCATAGAAGTTATCTTGTGATGTATTTTGTATATTTATAGATTTTGACCAATTTTGGGAGATTTGGGGATTTATAGCCTTTTTTTCGGAAAAATGATGGATCTTCAAAAATGTGTGGTAAAAGTACCCCAAATGCTATTTTGGGGATTGAATCATATGACACGAGCATATATGATTTTGTTCATCTTTGGGAGAGTTTATGTAAATGGTCACATTTTGAAAAGAGAAGTTGCTAGTGCTTGGGGATGAAACGTTTTGGGAAGAGTTTCTTGGGGATCTTAAATCATCATCTTTGGAAGCTTGAGCTTGGGTTAAGAATATAGGTTTAACTTAACCTAGTAATGTGAGTTCAAGTTGTTTTGTGAAAACTTTGTACATGTCAAAAATGTTTATTTTAGAGTCTGGAATTGTTCACCTTAGTATTTAACAAATGTTGTTGATTACTTGATAAATTTGCATCTTTTACACATTTGCTTTTATAAAATCTTGAGAAGTTCATATATTTAAGGTTTTTGAACATTTGGATAAATAAATTGTAAGTGTGGATTATTTTGATGATCTATCTTATAAATTGAGATTATTTGTTGATAAATTCATTTTGATGTATTTGGTTTTCAAAATGCATATTGTTGTGTTATGGAACATTTTGGAAATGTAAATGGTATGATTTTAAATGGAGAATGATTTGTCCCAACCAGTGATAGGTTTTTGAGTTAATTAATGTTTTTGAAGCATATATTTGCATAAACACTGGTTATATATGTTTTATTGCTTATGATGACTTTTTATTGGATAGTCAATTATGTTGTTTAGCTATTTGCTCGGTTTTGACTCAGATGAGTCTTGGGAGACATTCGCCCGGTTTAATTTTGCTCTATGTAGAGCTTTCAAAATTATATGCGATCACAACATATTTATTTGAAAAAAGTACATGCTTTGAGTGCATAGGTCCTTCATTTGGGGTTATTGTAATTTTAGACTATAATGCAATGGATCCATAAAACATAGGAGTTGGTTTGGAATGAGATTGTTATCCTTGTGTTGTAGCTAGAAACTCAGATTAGTGGAGGGCTCAAGATATAAACCGTTGGTGGTTGAATTTGATGATTTTGTGATTCGTAGCGGATGACTCAAACTATGGATTGTGGGTGGTTGAACTTGATGACTGTATAGTCCATAATGGTTATCACTTCTAGCGAACGAGTATGTATAGGATCGGTGGATGACTTGACCAACGGATTGTGAGTCGTTGAATTTGATGACTATGCGATCCATAATGGAACTTTTTAACATAGAATGTGGCAAACTTTTGTATTCGTCATATTCGATGGATACGAGTCTCCCGCGTCAGCGAAAGATGTTATTTTCAGACAATGCTTAATCCATGTTTTCAGTGTTGTTTTGAGTATGAGTGCTTTCCATGATTTATAGTTTTGAGTATTGAACCTTATCCATGTTTTAGGTATTTTTGGATAATAGGGTTTTTATCCATGTTTACAATATTTTGACATTAAACTTTATTTGTGTATTATACTGAGTATTGGGTTTTTTGAATTATGACAAAAAATTGTTGAACTCATTAGGTGTAAAGCCTAACATTTTTTATTTGTTGGCATGTGCATCAGGTCCTTATTGGGGAATGGTACTAGTGACACCGTAAAGCGTTGAATGCTGGTTAGATGCACGAGGAGGAAATAGTTATCCAGGGAATATCTTTCGTTTATTGGAGATATCAATCGTTGTTGGTTTTAGTAACACCCAACTTAGCCTAGACTTTGTATAAGGTTTAGTTTGCCACTTTATTGACGTTAAATTTAGAACTGTTATTTGAGGTAAACAAGTATTGATTTATAGAAAGAAATTTATCTTTTATTGGAAAATTTAAATTAGTCGTACCAAATTTTAGGGTGTTACACATTAGTTACACTTCAACCCAACTTTAATATATAAGTAATATAAATGTATATACACTATAATGGTTTAAAAGAAACTGTCAACTTACCAATTTAGGAAAAAAAAATTAAAGACTTGAAATAAAATAATGAAGTGGAAAAAAGAGAATTTGCGTGAAGAAACAAAAGGCTTAATGATATTCTTCTTTTCGATTTATCATTATTACTTTAAGGGGACATGTCCACTTGTTAAGAACAAGTCTTCTTAATGTTAGTTCATCGTTTTGATCTTTATCTGGCACCTAGCAGTGGCTAGCGTATCATAACCATAGTTCTTAAAATATCACTAACCAGTTGGGTACCTTTTAGTTATGTGATAAATGATTGCTTATGGTTGTTCTTTTCTTCGTCTTAATTGTTGAGTGCTTTTTTCCATTATATCTATATGATTGAATCGAGCGTCATATAACATTTTACACTCTTAAGTCACCTACATGCGAAAAAAGTGATTAATATGCTAACTCAACCTACAAGAATTATGTTGGATTGACTTAAGTTTTTTCAAACCGTAATGATTTGGTTGGATTGGGTTGCTTAAATGCAACAAACCGTTCGACCCAACTTACGCGCACCCCTAGTCACCTCTATCATCTTCTCTAGCGACCGTCATCTTTCTCCATAGAATGCCATCCTTCTTCGGTGAATGCTTTCCTTCTACAGCAACCCTCTTTGCCACAACTTTCTTGCTACCACAATCTCCCATATGAAAGCAATAACAAGAGACCATAATGCTCCTCATATAACGGCAACAATAGACGGCCCTAACGACCCTGGTCCATTCTCGTAACAAGATATAAACCTTGAGAATGGTTCTTGTAATTTCGAAAAGTTAAGGACTAAAACCATAGTTTCCACAAACTCCGAGGATGATTTTGTTAATTTACTCTATTTTTCTTGTGGTTAACCGTGGTAAAATGTTCTTGTGAAGTCAAAAGATTGACTATCTGATCAATCACATCAGCGGTATAGGGAAGGGGTATGGGTGGACCACTACAGTGAAGTGAGTACTACCCAAATGTTTCCAAGAATAAACACCTCAAAACGCCGTCGTAAGGGGGCGTAGAAGGAGAGCTACCCCTATTCACGTGGCAGCTATAAAACAGCCACGTCAGGTATGTGTGACGGAAATGAGTGCTTTCTTTTGGATCTGAATATCTGATGGGCTTCATCATCCTCATACTACGATACAGTCACGATTACTATACATCTCCAACCCCCTTTTAATCTCCTCTCCCATACCACCCACACACAAACACACACATAACTCTGTGTTTTGTGTGCGTGTCTGTGCCATCCAGATTAAAAAAAAAAAGATTCACTCTTAAACCTTATCATTCTGATATATATAAACCCTGAATCCTCTTTTGATTTCTGAAAAAGGAGATAATGGGGGAGGTTGTTCTTTGATTTCTTTTTATTTTTGGGATCTCTTTTGGAAAGAAGGAATCTTTTTGCCATTTCTGATGTGTGTGTGTTGTTTGTTTTCTTGAATTCATTAGCAAGTACAAAAGCCGGAGGAGGAGAAGAAACCAGAGGTGGAAGAGAAGAAGAAGGAGGAGGAAGTGCCGAAACCTGCCGACGATGAGAAGAAACCGGAGGAATCAAAGGAGGCACCACCACCACCACCACCTCCGCCTCAGGAGATTGTTTTGAGAGTTTTCATGCATTGTGAAGGCTGTGCCAGAAAAGTCCGGCGGTGCCTCAGAGGCTTTGATGGTTTGTTCGTTATATCACTTTTGAATATCTTGGTTGAATTCAACTTCGATTTGATAATTATTTGAATTAATTAATTAATTAATTAATTAATTAGGAGTGGAAGATGTTATGACGGATTGTAAGACGCATAAGGTAGTAGTGAAGGGAGAAAAGGCAGATCCGTTGAAGGTTGTTGAGAGGGTCCAGAAAAAGAGTCACCGGCAGGTTGAACTTCTTTCTCCGATACCAAAACCGCCGGCGGAGGAGCCTGAAGCCCCCAAAGAGAAAGAGGCTCCAAAGCCAGAAGAGAAGAAAGAAGAGGTTCAATTCAGTCTTTGTAATCTGAGTTATAAAATCACATAAAATTCGTTGATCCTCACGTGGTTTGTGATGCTCAACTGCAGCCTCCTCAGGTGATTACTGTGGTTCTGCAAGTAAACATGCATTGTGAAGCTTGTGCTCAAGAGATCAGAAAACGTATTCTCAGGATGAAAGGTGAATCCAGTTCTTGTTTTTAAAGTAATCAACTTTGTTTGAATTTCTTGGTCAATCGTGAATCTTGGTTGACTTGGTTTCTTTTGAAATCACTCCATCTCCCTTGTTCGAGTCTTGAAAATATTAGTCAAAGTCTTCCTTTCTCTTTTTTTAATAATAGTAATCGATATTCTTTTGATTTGAATTCTTGAATTATTTCCAAGATTCTAACTGTCTTTTCATCTTTCAAGCCCTATTAATTCTCACTTGAGCAATCGATTTTAATATTAGTCAATATATTCCAAGAAAATCCCAACCATTTGATGCTTTTTTGTATAACCAATTTGTATTGTTGTGGGTATATATTATTATAGGGGTGGAAAGTGCAGAGCCAGATCTAAAGCAGTCGCAAGTATCGGTGAAAGGCACGTTTGAGGCAGCGCAGCTGGTGGATTACGTTCACAAAAGAACCGGGAAACGTGCCGTGATTCTGAAACAAGATCCCGAACCCAAAAAGGAAGACGACGCCGCCGCCGACAAGGCTAAAGAAGAGAAGAAGGAAGACGAAAAGAAAGAAGAAGGCAAAGCTGAAGAGGGTGGTGATGGAAAAGAGAAGGAGAAAGACAAGGAAGGGGAGGAGAAGAAGAAGGAAGGTGGAGGTGGCGGTGGCGGTGGCGGTGAAGAAGCCGGTGGAGGTGGCGGCGAGGAAGGCGGTGAAGGTGGAGGTGGAGGTGGTGGTGGTGATGATACGAAGGTGGTGGAGGTAAGAAAGAATGAATTCTACTATTACCATCCACAGAATTACGCAGTATACCCTCCAAGATACACCGCAGAATCAGGGTATGGGTACCCACCAGCACCACAACTGTTCAGTGACGAGAACCCCAATGCATGCCATGTAATGTAAGAAGATTGATTCGTATGGAGGGTGATGAGAAGCAAGGGTAAAATGGGAAAAGGAAAAGAAAGCAAGGAACAGCGGCAGCACATGGCTAAGATTGTCGTGGCGTTCATGTGGCCCTGTCCATCTCTGGCGGGCCGTAGTCTGCTAAGTATAAAAGTGTCTGAAGAAAAAGTTGTAAAATTTTGTGAGGCCTTTTGTACTTTTTTTTTTAATTTTATTTTTATTTTGGAACTTAGTTTTAACCATAGTGATCATGGTCATGGTGGTTACAAAAACTATATAAGTAAAATAATAAATGGGGGGCTTATATATATATAAATAAATAAATAAATGAATTTCATCTTTATATATATCTCTCTCTCTCATGTTAGTTTTATTTATATATTTATTATTATTATTATGGAATGTATAGTATGGGTGGATGGAATCTGAGAGTGAAAGTGGCAGTTAGATTTAAAATTATAAAATAATGGAATTGTGTCGATAACTCCAAAACAGTGTCCACCATTTGTACCATTTCACATGCATGCAATGTACCTTTTTTCTTTTATTCTTAAGCTTAGGGTGTTAGGGAGGTACAACCCCGCATCTCGGTTGCTTAACCCATGTCCTTTTTTTTAACCGATGATTTATGAGGAGAATCTCCAAAACTCGATTGGATTACATGACACGCGAGAATTAAGTAGGTGAATGAAAAAATTGTGACGTAGTTTAGGTTTTTATCTAACATAAATGAATAAATAAAAATTGTGTATTATAATGAAGAGAGAAATTGTATTTTTGTGCATTCTATCTTTATGAGGGTCCAATGTCGCACTAAATAGGACCACCGGCGGTAACTGTTCAGCGCTGACATGTAACGTTAATTGGCATACGAAAGTTTGCAATGGGTGTTTAGGTATGAAAATAGGTCAACTTGAAGGAGTGGTGTTGGCAATTTCCAATAGGGTGGGAGGTAGTAGCTAGTAGCTATGAGCTAGTTGTAGACGAGGGTTCAGATGCCTCTCAGTCTCGGCCATGGATAGTTGGTTGGCACCACTGTTATGAACCATGGCCGTTTGTTCTTAAAAGTGCTCATCATCATTAAATATATAAAATGTAGTGGGTTATTTTGATGGGTGATACTACTGTTTAACATTAAATAATGAACAGCAGTTGCAGTTGCAGTTGCAGTTGAGCCACTGTAATTATGTCACCATGCCCCTTAATTACAAAAACAAGAACCTGATTTCAGAGATGTTTACGAACAAGATGATTTATTAAACTCAAACCGTTAAATCCAGCATGCCTCACTTTTTATTAAAAAAAACGGATGAACAATCGTCCTCGAATTCAGACCTGCAATATTAAGATTAAGGACTTGTTTGTTTTTTAAAAAACATTTTTATTAGTCTCTTATGTCTGATTAGTTAAAAAGTAAGGTCATTCAGCCGTTTTGTTTTGTTTTTTTTCAATTTTTCAGAGGCACTTACGTCTTGTTCACCTCTTATCTGATAAGAGGTAAATCGACCTCTTATTTGTCTCTTACTATTCTCTAAACTTTTAGCAACGGCGTTTCTCAATGATTAAACTTAAACGATCATTTCTTTCGATCCTTACCAAATCGATCCTCACCTGTCTCAGTTGATGTGTTCTAATAGAATTTAAATGTGTTAAATACCGTTAATGACATATTTTTATTTAAATGAATGCTAATTATATAATTTAGATGTAAATTTCGTAATAATGATGAATAAATATGTGAAATTATATAAATTTAACACTATAATGTTTTAATTGATAAAATAGACAATTTAAACAAATTCAGACATTTATCAGTTTATAAAAACAAACAATATTATTGATTTAGATTTCAGCACCACCTCTTATTAATTAGAAGTGAAATAAGATTTCAAACTTCAGCACATCTTAAAAAACAAACACCGCCTAAGATTAATCGACGTAAATAATCACCTCCCTTTACCTTTTAAGAGCTAAAATTTCTAAAATAGAAAATTAACGTGGCGTTTGTTTTTTTAAGAAATACTGAAGTTTGAATTAAGTCTTACTTTACTTCTGATTTATAAGAGGTAGTGCTGAAGTCTGAAATTTGAATCAATAAGACTGTTTGTTTTTGTAAACGTCTGAATTTGTTTAGATTGTCTAGTTTACACATTGGAAAATTATAGTGTTGAATTTATAGATAAATTTATACAATTTCACATATCTATTCATTGTTATTACAAGATTTACATCTAAATTATATAATTAACATTTATTTAAACAAGAATATGTTATTGATGGTAGTCATCGGATTTAAATTCTAACAAAATACATCAATTGTGAGATGTGATGATTGATTTGGTAATGATCGACTAAAGTTAATCGATTGAGAAACGTTGTTGTTGAGGGTTTGAAGAACAATAAAAGACAAATAAGATGTTGGTTTGCCTCTTATCAGATTTGAGAACAATAAGACATAAGTGCTTCTAAACAATTGAAAAAAACAAACAGTCTGAATGGTTCTACCTCTTAACGCGTCAGACATAAAAAGCTGATAAGAGCTTCTTTACAGAAAACAAACTAGGCCTAAAGCTCTCTATTTTAAATAACATTGTAGATATAATTTTTTTTAAATTGCCGGTACCAAGGGAGTAAACAAAATTGTTGGGTTTTGTAGAAGGGGTTGTACAAACACTGATTTTTACTTTTTAAACTCTTTATTAATCACAAAAAAAATTAATCAGTACATTTACAAATTGTTTTGGGAAGAAGGTAATTAGAAAACCTAATAAAAAACAACCTTACTTCGCTAAACGGGATAACATTAAGAATCTCTAACAAAATTCACTAAGTTCACATAGTTTTTCTCTTGCACAAAATATACACATAAATATTATTTTTGAAGGGACACCCGAGAAGAAAGGTCTTCACAGGTATTTATACTTGGAGCATTTAGTGCACATTGAAGGTACATATCACGTGTTACTAAGGGAAAGGATTGCAGGGTCCGTATGTCCTTGAGCTGGATAGCCTTGGCTTAATAACCCAAGTTTTGATTTTAGTGTAAACAGATTCAATTGGAGGGTATGTAGTTGAAATGTGGTAGTATTTGTAGGGATTAAAAGTGTAATTTGGATAATAAAGGGGTGAGCCTACACTTTCTCTCTGTTGGTATCGATTTCAAGTCTAGTATATATGTGTGGCTGTGTGCCATCGTAGAAGTGGAGGTGGTGTAGAGAAGAAGCCGATTGAAGACTTCAAAGAAGATTCAAGAGGTTTAACGATCCATCTCAGGTAAGATCATCCTTCCCTTATGTTTACTTTCTCCAGTGATGATTAGTTTTGGGGGATTTAGGATTCAATGTATCGATTGAATGATTTTTGGTTGGAGAAAATGAGCTTATCATTGTGAATTGTATATGGGAACTAGTTCTATTATTCATTTCGTTCAATAATAATTCGCCATGGTTATTAGGTGAGATTCAATCAAGAGCTCTAAGGGTTTGTGAATGTTCCATTGATTTAGAGTTCTAAGTTGAACCTATTGTTGCAATCAGATTGGGATTCGTTTGAGAAAGGTCTCTATATCGATTTTGAGTGAGTTCTAACCCCTAATTATGTTGAAATCATGGTTGATATTGGATTTGGAGTGTTGGGTTTCGAGCAGAGTTGTGCAGGTGAAACAAAATGCCATGCAAGTAGTGTTGCGAAGACATTTGGTGAACACATTCGTGGGATTGTTGTTAGTTTGAATCTTGCTCACTTTGAATTCACCTCGAGAAATGGCTTCCCACAAAAAGTGGTAACGCACATCAATGTGCTTCGTTCGGTCATGAAACACATGATATTTTGTTAGAGATTTTGCTATTTGATTGTCACAAAACACCGTCGTGACATTGCATGACTCATCGAGTTCACGAAACAAACCTTTCAACCAAATAGCTTCCTTAAAACCTTCTGTAACATATATTTGGCATCGGTTGTAGAGAGCACAACTGTAGATTGTAATTGTGCTTTCCAACTAAGGGCACAACCATCCAGGTGAACACATATCCAGAAATAGATCTTCGTTTGTCAAAATCTTTGGCATAATCTGAATCAATATAACCAAAGACACCATCATCATTCTTGCCAAAACTTAAACTTACAGATAACATACCTCGAAGATATTGAAAAATCCATTGGACTGCCTTCCAATGTTCCTTTCCCAGATTCGCCATATATCTACTAACCACAATGACTTCATAAGCCAAATCAGGGTGTGTGCAGATTATCGCACACATTAACGAACCAACAATAGTGGAATATGGAACATGTGCCATGTAAGACACGTCATCCTCTGAAGTAGGACTTTGAGCGGATGATAGTTTAAAGTAACCCTCAAGGGGTGTGCTGTCTAATTTTGCATCATGCATATTGAACCAGTGTAGGAGTTTCTCAATATATATGAGAAAGATACAAGGTCCACGTACTTCTATCATGCACAACTTCCATCCCTAAGATTTTCTTGGCAGCCCTAAGTCCTTCATATCGAATTTAGCATTTAACTGGTCTTTTATCACTTGAATCTCCTTCATATTTTCACTGTGATTACCATGTCATCCACGTATATGAGTAAGTAGACCATTGATCCATCATCACACTTCTTGTAATAAACATAGTTGTCATAGGTACACATTTTCACCGTGACCAGTCACAATAGAGTCAAACCTCTTATACCACTGTCTTAGAGATTGCTTAAGACCGTAGAGAGATTTATTCAACTTGCATATGTAGTCCTCTTTGACCGAAACTACAAACCCCTCAGGTTGTTGCATAAAGATCTCCTCCTCAAGCTCACCATTTAAGGATGTTGTAGTAACATCTAGTTGTTCTAGTTCATAATCGATAGAAGCAACTAATCCCAACAATGCATGAACAGATGTATGTTTAACAATTGGTGAATAAATATCAATATAATCGATACCTGGCATTTGACTGTAGCCCTTAGCAATCAAACGAGCTTTGAACCTTGGCTTGTTATCCGGTTTAACAGCCTCTTTAAGCGTATACGCCCACTTGCATTTGACTAATTTTTTCCCTTTTGGAGCCGAGACAAGGTCCCAAGTGCCATTCATGTGCAAAGATTCCATCTCACTGTGCATAGCAACCATCCAACTATCTGACTCTGCAACCGTAATAGCCTCATCATAGCAAGTAGGCTCTAGCATAGACTCGAGATTGTCAGCAACTGTAAGCACATAAGCAACACAATCGACAAGACCATACCTCCTAGGAGGTACTATATATCTCCTTGGCTTGTCTCTTGCAATAGATGGACTAGGGACAAATGGCGAAGATGGTGAGGAAGTCTCATCATCTGCTTGTTCATCAGTCAAAACAGATACAGGCTGATCACTAGTGATCGATTTTGGAATCGATGAAGAAATTGGTTTAACGGTAGATGACGCCGTCGAATACACCTCAACTTGAGATGTCTTCTTACTAGCCTCTGATGGTTTCTCAATAGTAGATGTCGAGATAGTATCTCGATGGATAACGGAAGTCTCATCAAAAATCACATCCTTTGAAATAATAACCTTCCCTTGCTCAGAGCTCCATAACTTGTAGCCTTTCACACCCGATTTATATTCAAGAAACACACATTTTAAAGCTCTTGGATCTAGCTTCCCGTTATCAACTCGTGCGCATGCCGGACAACCAAACGATTTCAAATCTTTATAATCGACAGTCTGACCGGACCATAGCTCAAACGTGATTTTCTTTTCAATGGTACAAGAGGGTGACCGATTGATCATGTAACAAGCAGTGGAAGCTGCCTCCGTCCAAAAATACTTTGGTAGCTTAGAATGAGAGAGCATACACCTTACCTTCTCGAGAATCGTGTAGTTCATCCTCTCGGCCATACAATTCTGCTACGAGTGTGAACTACTGTGGGATGTCCAGTAATGCCTTCCTTTCGACAATACGCATTGAAATCCTCCAAGCAAAACTCAAGGCCATTGTTGGTGCACAAAGTTTTTATCTCCTTACCCAACTGCTTTTCAATCATTACCTTCTAATCTTTAAACGTAGAAAATACATCTCTTTTATGTTTTAAAAAGAAAGACCATACCTTTCTAGAATAGTCGTCAATGATCATAAGCATATAAAAAGCTCCACTTATGGAAGTTAACCAAGCCGGTCCCTATAAATCCGAGTGGACGTAGTCGAGTGGCCCTTTTATCGTGTGCTTGCCACTCCAAAATCTCACCCACTTTTGCTTGCCATAAACACATTCTTCAGAAAACTATAGCTCAACAATTTTATCACCTCCAAGTAAACCTCTTCGACTCAATTCAGACATGCCATGAAAACTGATATGACTGAGTCGAAAATGCCATAAATGCGATCAACAAGTATCCGAAGAACCCTTTGAAACAATCGTTACATCACTGGTAACTGTTTGATCATCAAAGATGAAAAGATTTGAGATCTTACTATACGATATGCCTTCAAAATATTTGTATCACCTCTGAACACTCGGAGTGAACCCTTGTTTCCAACAAGCTCATATCCCTTCTCTTCAAAAGAACTAAGGGATAGGAGATTTCTCCTGAGATGGGGAACATACTTGACATTCCCATTTAGACATTTGGCTTTCGCTTTCAGAATTACCATTCGTGATTTGTTTCATCTTCTCCTTTGAATCGAATGCGGTAATCACACCATTCAATACAAGTTTGTCACAACTATACATGATCATGTCACAAAAGTGACTGTAGGAATCGGCCAACGATGGTAACAAGAATAAAGCGAAATCATTGTCTTCATACTTCACATCCATATTCTCTAAATTGCCAACCAATTCTTTGAATGTAGACATATGAATAGACAACGAACTACCTTCAACCGTCTTGAGATAAAACAACCTTTGCTTCAAGTGTAATTTGTTCGGAAGGCTCTTTGTAATCAACAAATGTTCCAACTTCAACACATCTTGCAACACAACATGAGATAAGTGCAAATAGATTTGAGATTGAGCCTTCAAATCCTTTCTTCTCTTCTCATTGTTGGTCCAATCTGTCAACATTCTCTCAAAGCCCAAGAGTGCCTCATCAAGTTCCAATTGAATTAGAACGTCCCTCATTTGCACTTGCCATAATGGAAACCGAGTATTCCTCAAGCTTTGGAATATCGAACTTCACCGAAGTCATCGTGTAAAATAACTCCAAACAAATCAATAATCAAACCCGAAGCTCTGATACCAATTGTTGTGAAAGTCGAAACGAAAACGTCTCGAAAATTAGTTAACCCAAAACCAATGCTCCTTTATGAACCGTATCGATTTAAGCGGAAACGAGAATTATCTATCAGAAAACTTCAACGAACAAATAAACCCAATGATCGAAATGCCAACACGCAATTGTAAATAAACGCATAAAATTAAAGGAGAGAAACGACACTGTATTTTACATGGAGATATAATAATCGATAGCTATTATGCTTCTTTTTAGTTTCCTATTTTAGAACTCTATATATAAATTTAAACTAGGAAAGAGTTTGAAAGGATTAAGCCATATCCTCTTTATAAAGCCCCCGACCCATGTGGAACAAGGCAAGAACTTGGAAACTGCATTAAGTGGCTGTCCAAAACAGCAAGTATTGTGGCTTGGAATATATAGCTAAAGCCGCATCCAAGTCGCTCGTCCACTTTTTCATTCCATGCAAACAGTAACCAAGCCGGCTTCCATAGCCGCATTAGACACCGTTCCTTCAATATAAAAGCTTCACATATAATATTGTTTTTTTTAGCATAAACTCCGGTGCTAGAGGGAATTCACTAGATCTTCGATCTAACCCTCGTTTTATGAAACCGAATACATTTTCAGGGAAATATCAGCTCTAGCAAGAACAAGAAAATGTGTAAGATAGAGGCTTGAAATGTGGGCTTATCTTCTGGTTAGGTAGTCGCCTTGAACTTGATTCTAGTTTCTGTAATAAATCTCAGCAGTTATACTTTAAGTTTCTGCTGCAACTCTTGACATAAAATTTGGATCGTAAACCTTGAATCAAGATATGTCCTTGCCAGTTTGGCAATGGTTTTATTATGTCTATTTTGAGATTACGTTTGTTACATTGCCCGCTTGTGAAAAATGTTCTAGGATAGTGGTCATGCATGAGAGGAGACAATAAAACATAAGTCGTACTGTACCTTTATCATGTAGTTGCATGGTTTTGACTTTTCTTAGATATAAGAGACATACAAAGACTTGATCCGCAAGATATATTTCGGTTCATCCAGGGGGAGGATATTGAAGGTTTCTTCAGTGCTCGTTGAGACTTTAATTTTTGCTCACTTTATCAGATAGATATATCTTCTAAAACCACTTAAGTTCTTTTGATCGAGTGTGAGACTTTTTGATTTGGGGTCACTGAAGGATTATCGGTGTTTGAACGACTATTCAACACACAGTGAACATTTAGTAAATGACAGATCATATTCGTCACTGATTAAACATTCAGTGAGCGTTGAACATACACAGACGTTAAACACATAAATTACAACAGGAATTTCTATTTTAAAATTGTTGTTAAAGATGCTTTTAACGATTTTTTATTAGGTCTAAGTATAATTTATATGAAATTACATTCCATATGCAAGGCATTCATGATTTTTTAAACTATTCCCAATGGACATTTTAAATGCTACAACAAACTCCATTTCGGACCACAAATTGCTTCGATAGGTTCTTTATTTTTTACATTGTTTTGATACTGTGGGTAATATTAAATTTGATATATTATTTTAATTATAATAAAAAATCTAAAATAGGATTGTTATTGAGTTTTAAGTGAATACTTAGTTATTATCTTTATAATACATCATATTATTATACCAAAAATAAAAACATTATCGCTTTCTTAAAATCACATAAAATCATATTTTCTGATATCGGTAGAGATAAAAATAAAACAAAACATTAACATCGATAATCAAGTATGTAGATTTGATCGAATAATCAACAAGAGCATTCTTAACAGACTTTTCGAATATTCTTCAAAGAAATGAATTAAAAATTTCTAAAAATAATTACATTTTACTCTAACAACTATCTGGTTTTCAAGAATGAAAATTATAACATTAAATATATTATTAAAATACTAGAAGGGTATCTGCGTAATACAGCGAGATACATCTTGATTTTAATGTTTCGTTTTATTCTGTTCCTTGTCGATGTTATAATATGGTTTTATGTGGTTTTCAGAAAAACAATGATGTTTTTATTTTTGAATAAAATATAAATTTGAAGATATCTTAAAACTTAAAAAAAATATCGATATTAGTATTAAATTAACTATTTAAAAGTTCTTGTTTTGTTGTGTAATTTCTTTAATTCAAATTTTTTATAATTTAATTTAGATTTAATAACGAAGTAATTTATTTTCGGTTTAATAATATATATTTTTTATAAAGATAATAATTAAGTATTTGTTAGAAGTTAATCACTATCCTAATTATATTTTAGATTTTTTACATTTAAAATAAGATGTTTATACTTATACTCTATTTGATTATGTTTATCTGGAGTTAATTATACGAATTCAAGTATGAAGCTTTAATAAGTTGTATTTAAGCACAATTTACTTGTAATCTTGAATTTTAAGTAATATGCATCAATAAACAGTAATTAATGCATAAAAATAGTTTTTAAGAATTTTTGTCAAATATTTTATAATATAATATAGATTCGACGTATCTAATAAAAAATTATTTTTTATTTTAAGCCTTTAACTTCAAATATTTTGTATTAATAGAAATAATAAAAATTAATTCTCTCATTTAAACAATTATTCTTAGAAAGTTATTTAAATCGTAGAAATCTTTTTTTACTTTTTTAATTAAAAAAAAAACATTATTGAAAGAATATTCAACTCAAAATCCTTAAAATATTCGATTTATTTTTATTAAAAAAAAATTTGTTGAATGAATATGGGTTAATAGGAGTAGGACGCAAAGCAAACAGTGAAATTGTGGGCGTCACGTGCTCGTCTTATCCGCTTGCTGTCGATACCTTTTCTGATTCCTTTCTCACCCTTAATTGCTTTTTCCAAGACTCCATTGTTGGCTACGATAATAACTGGTTTCTATTTGTTAGCAGTTTAACGAGTTTAATATGATGTAGGTCTTGTTTGTTTTTTTGAAATTTCCTCTTAATCACCTTTTAAGTTTGAATCGTTTAGACATTTCTATTTTTAGACCGTTGGATTTTTTTTCAAAATAAGAGCTTAAATAATGTTTACTTCCTCTGAATTTTTAAGTGATAAACATATCACTTAATACCTCTTAAATCAACTTTTTTCTCGTCGGTGGCTCATCTTACAATGATCCACGATTCTCCTCACGACCGACACAATACATAATCAAAATATGAAGGTGACGAAGAAGATCACCGTCTCCTGCTGATATCCCAATCTCCTATTCTACGAATCTTATGGTAAAATTGTAATTGACGGATTAGATTCAGATTTCGTGATACAACTGATTTCAACCCCACCCACCATAAGGAAAACTCTGATTTTTTTTTTTGGTTATTTCGCTAAAATCTTCAAAGAAAGAAAGAAATACAAATCCATGTTGAAACAGAATATTGCTATAACCAATATGGCTGATTCAGATTTCAGATTTCAGACTTCAGACGTAAAAACAAACAGTATGATTGATTCAGATTTCAGACTTCAACACCACCTCTTAAAAATCAGAAGTAAAATCATACTTCAGATTTCAACACATTTTAAAACAAACGCCACCTAATAGTTTATTTGGTTCGTTATATATTATTGTATGATAATAACTTAATGATATATTAAGACTGACTCATTCAGTATGATGCTTTTTATATAAAAAAAACCAAATTTGTTTGTTCAAATATTTCAAAACACGTTCTTTCTATCTATAAAAAATTCTACTAAACAAGAAAACTTCTCTACTTATACAAACAAAATAATTCATACTAACAACTTTATTCATATATAACTTAATGAAAAACAAATAACAACAAATTTAATAATCATAATTCTTTTTCTCCTGCCGCAAGGCTTGAAGCCATCAGGATATTCCTAGCCTATGCAGCTCACAAAGGCTTTAAGGTCTATCAGATGGATGTCAAGTCTGACTTCCTCAACGGCAAACTTCAAGAAGAAGTATACGTGCAGCAGCCTCCTGAGTTTGAAGATCCAAAACATGCAGAATATGTTTACTTTCTGGACAAAGATCTCTACGGGCTGAAGCAAGCACCCAGGGCCTGGTTTGAAACTCTATCCACCTTTCTCTTCAACAATGGATTCAAAAATGTTTTATTCGATTTAAATAATGTTGTACGATCTCATTTGTGAAACCAAGGGGTTGAAATGAGATATGTTTTTTTAAACAAATATTAAATTAATAAAATTATCTTTAACTTTAATTAGTTTATTGTCATTAATCATTTGATTCTAAATATGATTATTAAATTTGCAATAATCATTTCGAAAACAAAAACTTATTCAAGTAACCTTTTAAAGTAACTTATGTAAGTAGAGGTAGGCAAATGGTTCAAAGCTCGAAACATAACCTAACTCGCATAATTCAAATCTGATTTTATATTAGTCGTTTATCATATATTTATTGAAAGCCGAAAGGGGTAATGGTTATGATCATTCCAACAAAACTGTTTTTGAAAATATGACTACTGGTAACACATGGTTATAAAGGCTCATATTTTAGTTTATTATGTTCGATACTTAGGTTCTTTTTAACTGATATGAAGGGGCCGTTTACCTAAATGCTTACCCGGTAAGCGCTTACCTCAAGAGTCAACACTGTAACTTATTTTACCGGGTAAGATTGTAGTACATCAAAACGTATCTTATGCGACAATTTACTTGTTAAGCGCTTACCCGGGTAAGAGCTGTCACCCTCACTTACCGGGTGAGACTCCCCATTCTTATCATCGCTCTCACCGGGTAAGATTCTTGTCCCTTGCCATGTTTATCCGGTAAGAAAAATTACCCCGTAAGTACTTACCGGGTAAGCGTTTAGTAAACGGCCCCTAAATCTTAATGGACCATAAGGAATCAATGGTAGAAGAAGCAACCATAAACAATTATTAGCCATGAGCAACAAATTACTATTCATGAACCATAAGGAATCACAATAGCTAAAATAGAGGATCACGGTGATTAACCAAAATCACAGCCCAAAAAGGGAATGATAAAAGCTAAAATCGCCAATGATAGTGAAGAACGAAACTCACGTGAATAACAAAATCACAATAGCTAATAACAAGTTGTGAAGAATCAACAAGGAAGAGAAATAATTGAAATCGCCTGGAGGAAGATGAATCAACGGGCGAAGGAGAGCTCTCGAGGCATGGGATGCGCAGAAGCGAATAGTGTTTAGGCTCGAAGGGAATATGTGGAATAAACAAGGAGGTTGTTGTCATTACCATATTCATTCGGTGAGGTAATATGACATAGTAAGCGCTTACCCGGGTAAGTATTGGTAAACTACCCCTAAGAAATCTGTTCTGAATAGAACCATTCATAGTTAAACAAACAGCTCTTAAAGAGACCTAGTGACCGAATTTATGTTTTTCAAAATAACAATTATACAAAGTTTGTTTTATTTTAGTACTCCAAAAGTAATATATGTTCATGAATAGCATGATTTTTATATCATTCTTCATATTGAAAAATAACCATAGAAATCATATCTTGCAACATAAATTCAGCAACTATATAAATCCCTCAAACGCAATTTACTAAAATAACCGAGAACACGAAACATGTGAAATAATTAACAAGTTCATAGTTGGTGGCCATAGGATCTTGGGATCTTACCTTCAACCTTCTTTCAATCTCTCTAAATCGTCTTTTAGGTCTTTGGGTGTTTTTCTTTTTTTGGAGAATCAAGATATTCTCTGTATATATTTTGTCACGGATTCACGAATATATTCTTTTGATCTGATATACCTTTAAGAGTCTACAAAGAAGGGGTTTGATTTGGGGTAAAGTTAACACAGTTTGACCCTGATCCTGTCAATTTAAGGGAATATAATACATTTTTTTCAATGAAATCGACTTTGATCTTCAAAATAAATATACGTTATTTTGAAAAAAAGATATAAAACTGACTTTTTAGATGAATTAACAACAAAAACGAAAAATAAATCATGTCAAAATGGGAGGGAAATAAACAAGTCGCTTTGGTATAATGGTAATTGTGTTTATAATCATGCTCGAGGCTATGAGTTCTAACTTGTTAACTGAATCTTTATTGTTAATAATGTTGGGATCCTCATATTTTTAACTAGAGTAAATTACAATTAAACATCCAATTATGGTCGGTCAGTTTTAATTAGACCAGTCGGTTCCAATTAGATTGGTTGAATTTGTACACACCCCTAGTTTTATGATTGCTCAATCATTAAAAAATGCTTGAAAATCAACTTGGATAAATGAACTTACATCAATACTTGTAAACAGATAAAATAAATAAATAAGTTTATGTTATTATATTATTATTAAAATACAATTTTAAAAAATACAATAACATCATATATTGAATATCAAGAAAAGTAGTACAAAGTATAGACAATACAATAAGCATTTTGGATTCCAAGAATTCAAGATCTATAAATATGCTACATTGTTTGAGAACAATTAATGTAAGTCAATAATAAGTTTGAATATATTATTAAACCTATTTTTCTTTTTATAAAACTTTCATATTAAACAGTTTAGGGTTTTAATAACATCTTTAATGGGTAACTGGTGATTTTATTAACGTGACGGTAAAACAGATTTTAAGGAGGAAAATTTTAAGATTACTAAGATAATTGCTACATGTGATATTTAAGTTATATGCATTTTATCATAAACGAAAAATCATGTGAGAAAGAGAGTTAAGATGAGAAGCGTGAGAAGGAATTTGGATTTTTGATCAACTTTAATCTTAATAATCCACTCATGAATGGTGTTTGATACGGGGATTGATCGGATGCATCTCGGTGCATCTTTTCCTAATTTGCATCTAATGGTGGAGATCTCTTCTTACGCTTCTCCATTGACTATTCTTCTCATCGGAACTTAACCTTTCTATCTTAATGTATAAATAGAAGTCCACTATATATTACCAATGTGGCTATAAATAGAAGTTTCTTTATATATTTTTATTTTAGGCCTTGTGAATTGATGTGAAAATGATCCATTTTGGACTTGAGACATAATGACTGCTAAAGATGGGTAAACCACTCTCAATCTCCCATAAACTTGAACTGGTTTCTTTGTATCCGGTTTTCATCAGGACATGTCATCTGTATCGATCATAACAGATCAAACCAATGTCCTTAAACATCCATTTTTTAAATATATGAATTATTTCTTCTGACTTATGTGACATATTTAATAAAAAAAAACCTTTGCTTTTAATAGTTTTTTGGATCAGAAACTTAAAGGTTAATGTCACTTCGTTATAAATTATATTCATATTAATATATTATAAGATATTATTTGAACAAAATATATCTAAAAAGAAAATAAAACTAAAAAAATTTCACCATTTCTTTAACCGGTCCTTGTTGGACGAGACCTCTTGCGAAATTGTTTTTTGGTCCGGACCAACTAGTCCCAAGCTAGACCAACCTTAATCATCCTCAACCGGTCCTCCAACGTTAAACTCTTCTTAATTGGTCCCAAAATTCCATTCCTAATGAAGGTTGTATTTTGCATTAGAGACGGCCAAAAAACGGTCCATGGTCGGGTCCAAATCGGTCCCGGTCAAGATTTTCCTTCTCCAAACGGTCTTATGGTAATGTGTTCAGGTCTCCACCAAAGTTCGTTCCCGGTCCGGGCCAGGCCGCAACCATTTTTTTCAAAAATCATTTTTGAACATATAAAATTTGTTGTTTGAAGTTTTTTTTGGGACAATATGTTATAGAAACACTTTAAAATCTTTAATTGGGTTATTAAAGAATACTTTAAACATTTTTTTAAATATTTATTACATAAAAATATTATATAGATTTTATAATTACCATTTTTGAAATTTAGTATTGGAATACGTAAAAAACTTGAAAAACTTAGAAAAAAAAAAACTTGAAGTTTGGTAAAAAAAACTTGAAAATATTTTCAAAATCTTGAAAATTTCTATATATAATTTATAAAAACTTAATTTTTTTTAAAAAAACTCGGGCCTACGTATAACTGGTCCCGTAACCATTTTCATGTCGGACCGGACCTTGAATATTCGTAAAAAGCATAACCGATCCCAAACCGTTGGTTCATAACTGGTTCTTACATTACAGGTACAAATGGCCAAATGGGCCTGGCCCGGCCTGGCCCAGGACCGGCTATAGGCCCAGCTTGGAACCGGTCCGATTTTTTTTCAAAAAAATGTATTTTTATATGTATTTCTAGCTTTCTAAGTTTATTTGATTGAAAATCAAATTACAAATTTACTTTAAAACATATTTTTTAAGTGTATTTGATTGAAAACCAATTATAAAACTATAATAAAACGTAATTTTTAAGTGTATTTGATTGAAAATCAATTATAAAACTACAATAAAACGTATTTTTTAAATGTATTTGATTGACCTAATTAGATATTTAAAAGTGTATTAAAATAACATTAAAGTATTTTTTAAAATTCATCAAAAAAAATTAAAAAAAACATAAAAAGAAATGTTTTTTTAATATAGGATCGATTTGGGCTCGGCCCAGGACCGGGACCGGTTACAAATACCCTTAACCGGACCTTAGTATTTTTTACTAGACCGAGACTCGGACCGATTACACCAGAACCGGTTATGAGCATCACTGTTCTGACCCCGGACAGACTCGCAAGACCAGATTTTGACCATCACTACTTATAGGTCCCCTTTTGACTATCTCTATTTTGCATTCAAGCAGATTCAACTGTGCTTTTAGCTGAACTTTGGGTTGAAATTAACAGCAATAGTACTTACGTGATGATTGATGAGTGATGACTGATGAGGTATAATTGGGCCTAATATCATTAGCCCACCATAAAATATGGGTCAAGAAAGCAATATGGACCTATGGTTTATGGGAACGCATGATTTCTTTTCGAACATGGGTTCGGACTTCGGACCCTTATCCACATGTTTTTATGTTTCAAATAAAATAAATAGATAAAAGTTAATTAAACTAACAAAAATGCTATATCAAAAATTTGTAATATATAAATAGTAATTGATTTTAACTAATTTATTAATTTTTTATAATATCATAATATATATATATATATATATATATTATATATACTGGTCTGATTTGGGCTGATTTTGATCATATATTGGGATGATATCTACATGTACTATTTGTTTTCTTCATGCCTATGGGCCTATTTAGAGTTTAGAATTAAGGGTTCGATGCTTAATAAATTACTGGGTCGGTAAAAGTAAGGGTGTGTTTACTTGAGGCTTAATGAGTTTAATTAGTAAATGGACTTATTCGCACAACCCAAAACGGTGTGTTTACTTTGGGCTTATTCGTACAAAAAGGGGCTTATTCGCATAGATCAAAAACAACACTTGTCCCCATTAAGCCCAAAAAAAGACCCTCATACCCTTGGCCATGAACCCTAGCGTATCTTCTTCCTCAAAACACTCCCTCCTATCGATGATCGTGAACCCTAGGTATCTTCTTCCTCGGCCGATTGCTCTATTCTTCAAAGTTAACTACTTCTCCACTTCTCTTCAAATCGATTGTTGTTTGGTACCATCCGCTTGCTTCGAGTATCGACCACTGCTCCACTTCAAATCGATTGTTGCTGAGTATCGGCCGATTGCTTTATTCTCCAAAGGTAACTACTTCTCCACTTCTCTTCAAATCGATTGTTGTTGGGTACCATCTGCTTGCTTCGAGTATCAACCATTGCTCCACTTCAAATCGATTGCTGCCGAGTATCGACCATTGCTGTTGTTTCATTGATTATGTTGGGTACCATAGCTATCTGTTTCATTTTTTGCTTGTTATATGTTTCATTGCTTGCTGTCTGTTTCATTGCTATGTGTTTCATTGTTGTCTATTTACTTGAGGTCTGTTTCATTGTTTCTGTTTTTTCCAGAAAGATTTTTGGATTTCTTGATCATCAAATAATGAGATTAAAGGGTGTTAATTTATTAAACAACGTGTAGTTCATCCTCAGGGGTAAATCGGTCATTTATGTTATTCAGACTGTTGATTCAGATAGAAAAGTAAATAAAAACATAAATTTATGTAGACAGACAAATTTATCCATACATGACTTAATAGAAAATATGGTAAACATCCCCTAAAAGTTATATAGAGAAGATTAAAACAGAATTTTCACATACCTTGAATATCTTTATTTATTTAAAACTTTAAGAAATTTATATATGTGCAAATGATTAAATATATGTAAAAGTTAAGGAAAATGACTTAAAAATGAAGATAAATTTGAAGATTAAGGAACATGAAAGTTGAAAATAGGTTGAGGTAATTGAAGATATTGAAACAAATGTCAACTCATCGAAAGGTTCATAACTGTTTTCATCATTTTCACTGTAACTTTTATTTTCACATGTTCCCTTATCTATATTATACTATAACACGAAAACGTTTGAAGTTTAATGTTGTTTGTACTACTAATCCCCATTAGGGGTGTGCATCGTGGCTTGGGCGGGGAAATAAAAAAGCGGATTGGATTTCGGATAAGAAAATCAAACCCCGATTTATGGGTTTCGTATTTTTGATTGATTCGGGTTTGGGTTGGCCAGGTTTCTGGTTGAGTCAGTCACGTTCGGGTTTAGTTATAATGCAAAAAATATATATATTCCATCGATTTTTAGTTCAAGCGATTTAGATGATTAATAAATCGATAGTATGCTTAGAAATTATAAAAGAACATGACTGACTAGGATTTTTAGAATTTTCAAAATTCAAACCCAACCCGAACCAAAATTTTCCCTTAAAAGCCGATTTCGGGTTTTCAGATTTCAGTACACTTGGGGTTTGCATAAACACCTTATTTTTTGTTTGGGTTCGGATTTCGAACCATTCGGGTTTTACAGAACCAACGAGATCTAAATTATATATATATATATATATATATATATATATATATACTAGAAGCGTACTCGCGCAATGCATCGAGATACATCGTGATTTTAATATTTCATTTTATTCTTTATCTCAGTCGATGTTATAATATGGCTTTATGTGATCTTGAATTTTAAGTAATATGCATCAATATACAGTACTTTATGCATAACAAAAATATATCGATATTCGTATCAAATTAACTATTTAAAATTCCTCATT
>NC_037530.1:35719801-35720511 GCF_001531365.2 Cynara cardunculus var. scolymus
AATCTTAAATTTTAAGTAAATATTGGTTTTATGTGGTTTTGAGAAAGTGGTAATATTTTTATTTTTGAATAAAATATAAATTTAAAAATATCATAAATTTTTGAAAAAAAATATCGATATCAGTATTAAATTAATCTTTTTAAAATTTCTTGCGTTTTGGTGTAATTTCCTTAATTAAATTATGTTAGTGTGCGTTTGGTTTGCAGAAATGTTTATGAGGGATTTGGATTTGTAGGAGGGATTTGGATTTCATGGGATTTTGATTGGATTGAATTTAATATCCATTCATGTGTTTGGTTTGCAGGATTTGGATTGGATTTGAAATCCATTCCTGTGTTTGATTTGCAGGATTGGAATTGGATTCCTTTATATGGATAAACACCTTGGAAACTTCATACAAACATCATACATAAGCATCATACAGAAACTTCATTCAAACATCATACATAAGCATCATACAGAAACTTCATTCAAACATCATACATAAGCATCATACATAAGCACACCAAGAAACATCTGACTCCATTAAATGATCTACAAACTTCATACATAAGCATCAAGAATGAATCCAATATAAACTTCATGCATAAGCATCATACATAAGCACACCAAGAAACATTTGACTCCAAAAATGATCTACAAACGTCATACATAAGCATCAAGAATGATCTACAATACAAACTTCATACATAAGCATCAAGAATGATCTA
>NC_037530.1:35722306-35727281 GCF_001531365.2 Cynara cardunculus var. scolymus
TTGTGTTTATCTGCAGTTAGTTACACGAATTCAGATATGGGATGAAATCGGATAGAGATGAAATCGTTTAAGGATGAACGAGTTTAAAAGTTTTTAAGAGTTTTAGCAAAATGCTTTATAAGATAGTATAGATATGGACCGACATCAACACGAACCGTAAGGTCTATCTTTTAGAACTTAAACGAGGGTCATGGTTTGATACCCCGGTGCCATGGAGATTACTATTGAGACGAACAATAGAGGTGCTTGTGGTAATCGCTGGCCATCGTTGCCCTACGAGAACCTACCCGAATAATGGGACAACTAGTGGGACTATCTAGTAAACATAATTTTGAGATGAAAGGTATGAAACATTTACCAATTGATGTCAAATTAGCTACGATGTAGAGCACCATCAATTCTCGTTACAACGTCAACCGTCGTCTTTTCTCACAATAGTTCTCCTCTTGACCCAAACTTCACACAAAACTACAAACTCTCATTTTATACTAAGCATCAGCAGTTTCACGGAATATGAAACGATAAGTCATGATTAATGGTTGGAGGTTTCATGTCTCTTAGAGTTCCATGTTATTGAATTACAATTTTAAGGTCTAACTTCACTTCCTTTACCTTTAACAACAAGTCCTTGTAATTTGAGAATATTTTTTTCTGTTACACACAACGACATTGTTTCCCCCACCAATCCTCGTTGCCTCGTCGATTGTTGTCCATTCTCCTATCCCGATCATGATTTTCCAACCCCTAGACGGAAAGTCCCTACTCTTTTTGGGCCATACCATCGATATTCCTCTTTTTGATCTATTTTTTTTTTCTCCTCTGATTCTCTCTCTTTTACAACAATTTAATAGGGTACATATAGATATATATAAAAAGAGGGGAATAAAAAAATCAAAAAGAAAAAGATTGAATGGGAAAGGTAAAACTGGATTATTATTTTTTACTTTAAATTTTACTAGCTGGTTTCAGGTACTTTTTTGGACTAAAATGATGTGTATAATTTAATCATTCAAATAGAAAATTCATTGGGTTTTCCCATTAAGTCTTGTATTCTTTATGTATTTTTTCCTACTTAATGAAATGAGTGTGGTTTTGAATTGGAAACGACATGTTTGAAAAAATTTGTATTTTTGCATTAGATTTATTGCTAAAAGTTTACTGAGTAAGTCAATTTTTTATATCATTAAGTTATCACCATAATTTACTTGTAATCTTGAATTTTAAATAAAATATGTATAAATAAACAGTATTTCATTCATAAAAAATGATTTATGAATGGAAGAAGATTGATTAGAATTGATTGTGTGGTATTAATTAATTAAATAGCATAATTATTGGTGCTTTAAAGAGGAGTTATTGATATAATAAAGAAATGACATTGGGGTCGGTTATGGCAGGTGTGGTGTGACCGACTTTTATTTTGCATCAAAATCCGTCACACGTGCCTTCTGTCCCAGGTAAGGAACAAACTCACTACTCATCATCTTTTATTTCTTTCTTAAATTATTCTAATATTAAACTCAAACCTATATACTTTCACACCTATGTTTAATTTTATGCCCCGTCACATACCTATTATATATATATAAAGATAGTTTGTTTCAAATACAACTCGTTGTATTTGTATAACAATACAATTTAATAAATTGAGATATTTATAAAAATAATGAGAGTTCATTTATTATGATTTGAATATTTATGGAAAGTGAGTATGGTTCATTAATTATGATCAATACTTTATATTATGAAACAATCAAAACTTTTATAAAATCACATATTAATCAAATGAAATGGACGGTTGAGATTGAGTTGTATTGGTTACACAAATGTCAAGGGTTGTATAATAACCAACATCTCTCTCTCTCTCTCTCTCTCTATATATATATATAGAGAGAGAGAGAGAGAGAGAAAAAAGAGAGAGAGAGAGGTTCATTTAAAGAAGAACTGATTAGTTAACTGTGATACCACTGTAATACCAGCTGTGGTACCACTATCGCAGGTGTGTATTTAGTGGTCGATCATCGGATATGGCGTCTTGGCCGAACAAGATGACTGGAGGAGGTCACTGGAGAAGGCCACCGGATTAAAGTAAATTGAATAATCAACACAATTTATTAATTTATTCTTTGCTTTATTTTAGTAAATAACATTAATTATCTAAAATGATTGGCTCATATTGTACCTCATGGTTACCACTAACTATTTAGTTCTCATTTAATAAAGCCCCTATATACATATATTATTTATTTCAACTAAATTGGTAATTCATAATTTCTTATTTTCTAACTAGGTTTTGAATCTAAAATTGTTTTTTTTTTTTGTTGATGTTAGTATGTAATATTTTGGATATCAAATCAAAATATAATTACTCGATATGGTTTTATATTACTCGATATATTTTGGTACGTGTGACATTAATTTTTTTGGTTTAAATTGAATTTGTTTTGGTTTTAGTTATTAATTATTATACAATGTTGTGATTTTTTGTATTAAACTAAATTCCTTTTAATTTTAGGTTTATTAGAAATATGTGAGATTTAAACATATGTGGTCTCTTACAGATATAATTTAAAATAACATACATAAACGGGAAGAAAAAAAAAAGATCCTCGTTTCCCTGTTGGGGATGGAGATGAATATATGATCATATTATTCGACGAGGTTCAGGACGGGGACGGAGATGAAGAATCGGGGATAAAGATGGGAATTGAGTTTCCGTGCCTACCCGCGAGTGGAGGTCACGGCCAAAGTCAAGTGAATCACATGTGACTTTGGTGTAAAGTTATATATGATTCAGTCATTTTCTTATTATTTTATTTTGTTTATGTTGTCATATAAATATGATTTTATATCATTAAAACAATCCTTTTTTTATATAAAGAAAGAACATAAGTGATATTTGGGTTTAGAGATGCAACATTTGTTTTATGGTTTTATCTCATCACAAAATACTTTTTAGTAAAACAATTTACAAATATAACTAAAAAACTCTTGTAACTGCGTTTCATAACTTTAAATCACATGTTTATAAGTTAATAAATAAAGGTATAATATTAAAAAAAATAAATATATATATATATATATATATCTTGGTTCTAAATGCTACTTAAATTATATTTTTAAATAGTTAACGTATTCATAACCATATTACAATAAGATTGAGTTTATAGAATTTCAAAGCATCCTATTAGATTGCTCTATAAGACTCCATTTATATGACCAAAAAATAAAGAGTTATATCTAAAGCGTTATAATAAGTTTATTGGATGTTTTTGTAAATTTTAACCAGTTTTATATAACATTCTTTAATACAAAGCGGCCCATCAACTACTTTATAGGATACTATTTGAAAAAAGTGTCTTATAAAAAGATGAGTTTGTATGATATTCTTTCAAAAATGACCTATAAGATAGCCAATAGAATGATTTGTATTAAAAGTGTATGACAAACCTTGTTAATACGTTCATAAGCGTCCTATAAACTTATTATAACGTCTTTCGATATAAACCTTTATTTTTTGGTCATATAAATTGAGTCATATAAAGCACTAAGCAGTTTAATTGGACACTTTGAAATTGATGGCGTCCTATAAACTCAATTTTATTGTTTGTACCAAATAGAATTTTTTTTTCAATACGATCAGAAAATAAAGTAGCTTAGCAATTGCCAAAGATAGCCTTAGTTTTTTTATAACAAAATAGTTGATATGACAGTTGTTGATGAAAACAGTAAATGACCTAGATGATATGTTAAAAAAATTACTTAATTCTAACATACAAGTCGTACAATTATGAAAAACTAAAAAAAACCCATTAAAGCAGCATTTCAAAAAAAACTAACTTATAAATTCTTATATAATTTACAAAATTATTAAAAAAAAATTAGAGTAAATTACAAATTTCGTCCCTGTGGTTATTAATTTTTTTTGGATCAGGTCCCCCAAACAAGATAATCACATGTATGGTCACCAAAGAAACAAACTATCATATTTTGCGTGATTAAATCATAACATATTTTTTTAAACAAATAATCTTTGAATCATTAAACTTATTAAAACCAAAAAAACCCAACGAACCTTAATATTTTGATCAACTATGTTCATGAATATTTTTTTAAATGAATAGATGTTTACACTTATAAAATGAAAGCAATATATCATTTCTCAGTCGAATAAATCTAATAATTATTTATTTTTCATATTAAAATGACAATCACATGATTATAAGAAATACCTGCAATTTAAATCTGAAAAATAAAGCAAGATTAATATAAAAAAAAAGTTTTTACGTTTTTATTGGTTTGTTGTATTTATCGATTGAGTTGTTGATACATGAAATAAGACACGGCAATATTTTTGTTTTTGTTTTTTAAGTATAAAGATTTATTCAATTAGTCAAATGTCCAGAATCAATTAAAACTAGGGATGACAATGGATCAGGTTGAGTTGGATTCAAGTTCAACTCATTTATTAAACAGTTCGAAAATCTCAATCAAATCCAACCCATTTAATTAAACTAGAAGGATACTCGGTGCAATGCATCGAGACACATCTTGATTTCAATGTTTCATTTTATTCATTTTTTATGTCGATATAATATGGTTTTATGTGGTTTTGACAAAAAAACGATAATGTTTTTATTTTTGAATGAAATATAAATTTAAAATTATTATAAATTTAAAAAAAATATATATCGATATCAGTATCAAATTAATCTTTTAAAAGTTATTGTGTTTTTGTGTAATTTCTGTAATTCAAAATTTCTAATTATAATTTAATTAAAGGTTTAATAATATATGTTGGGTCACCTATTGATTTGGTGATGACCCACTGATCTGTTCCTCTACCTTAAGCAACACTTAGTAGTTATTGGTTCTTTGTAAGTTGGTGTCTTGGTACGTACTTAAAGCCATTGGCAAAATCGAAGACTAGCCGATGTGAAGACAGAAGGTCACCGATGCGGTGTTGTGGATCAAC
>NC_037530.1:35727381-35730227 GCF_001531365.2 Cynara cardunculus var. scolymus
TATATTTATCTTATTAACGTATTATTAGAAATTTTGTTATGTTAAAAAGAATATTTTTTTTTCAAATAAAACTATATGTTTAAATGAGAATAATAATAATATATATCTATATCTATACTATCTTATAAAACATTTGGCTAAAACTCTTAAAGAAAACCTTTTAAGCATATAGTACTACCCATTAATGCCAAATTACTTAAAAACAACCTCTATTGCTAATGGTACAACTCACTAAAGCCATCCCTAAACCCAAGTTCTTAACGATATCATCGGCTCCAAGTAGATTACAATTGAGATGAAATCAACTCCTAACAAACTCTCCCCTATCGATTTCAAGATTTTGATGATGATATCGACTCACTCTAGATTACAATTGAGATGAAATCGACTCCAACAAACTCTCCCTTATCAATTTCAAGATTTTGGTGATGATAGCGACTCACTCTCCCCTATCGTTTTCATCGGTTCCAGATTAGGTTTCATCGGTTCCAGATTACGATTGAGATAATATCGACTCCAACAGAATTTAGAGATGCGTATATATTTGACATATTTTCAATCCATTAGCGTTAATCCAGAATTAGAGGAGGTAATCTATTTCTCTTTTTTCTTTAGCCAACTTCTTTGTTGTGTTGTTTTGGATTGACGGGTTTCCGGTGGCCACCTCTGTGTATCGTTAATGACATTTTTGATTTGTGTTTCCAAGGTATGTATATGTAAAGGCAGTTGTTTATTAGGGTTTTGGTGTTTTTAGGTTTGGACGTACTTCATTGGGCATTATTATCACGTGCTTCAGACGCAGCCTGATTCCGTTCACCAATTTTACAGCAATAGGAGCACGTTACTGGTAATATTTCGATTCCCCCTTATTGGGTGTGGCTGCAACTCTAAACTCTCCATAGCTCCATTCCTATGTTTATGTATATCTCCTCATCAAGATGGTTTTGCTTGATTTTAGAATTCATTTTGCTGTTATTTGGTTATCTGCTCTTATCCCTAATTAAGAATGCTTTGATGTTTTGTGTTTTTTGGGCAAATCTATTGGCTAACATCGAAGTTACCACCTAATTTTGGTCTTTGGACCTAATTTTGGGAGCACCTTTTGCATTATCTCAAGTTTGTGGCCTGCTTCTTTTTCCCTCCATATATAAGTTGTACCATTAGCAATAGATCGTATTGCTAAGATCTACATATACATCTGCACGTCTGTCTATATGTATCTGACCTCTTTAATTTGTAGTAGCCTTACCAGAAATATCCAGATAAGCCTCGGGAAAAATAGGAGGGCCATTATCAATTGGCTTCCCAGAGCCATTGAATATGCCCCCAAGCATATCCATAGAAACATGAGTTTTTAGGACCTACACATGCATCAATCATTTCTTTAAACAATATAACTTACAACAAAGTAGTATGAAGTACAAAGAACATATGACTTGAGATAACTGAAAAGAAGGGAAAGCAAAAGATAAGCAGCAAATGAAGAAATTATGGAAATACCAGTCCTATTCCCATGAACCAAATCATTCCCAGTTTCTAAAATTTCATGTACACATCCAAATTCACAAGTACCCCACACATAATCTATAAGCGGTTAACAGATAATTGAGATCCCACATCCCTCAACTAATTCTTCTTTGGCTATCTTGAAACAGAACCCAATGTCATCACTAATATCTTTTAGTAAGGATACATTCAGTTTCACCTATATATACTCAGAGTTAATGTGCATTTCATATATGAAGTTTGATATTCACATTGCCCATTTAACAAGTACACAAAAAAAGAATTTGGTGATGAAATTTGGTATATCAGTTTTACGTTTTGAAAGTACAAGTGATCAATCTTTGCATTTGTTATCCAAGTTATGAAATTATTTGTACTCGATCAGAAAATGTGACATATTACTCTTTTGCCATTTAGAAAATCTTATGTGAGCACCTTTCTATCCATTTTTGAGTATTTAGGTTAAAAAAACTTGTTTTTCGATTGAGATGATATTGACTCCAATAGAATTTGCAATAACATAATTTAGAAGGAAAGCAAGTTGTTTACAATCAGAGATATAAGATCATTTTAGCTATTATTTACAGTCCATGATGTGTTAAGAAATCAAGGTGCATATATGGATCAATGTGTGACAACACCAACTTTAGGGAAACAGGCACTACTTTGCAACAGGAATTTAGGGGCCAGTCTACACCCTAAGCTTAATCTTTATGTCAGCATGTACTCTTTTTATCTGAGAACCTGCATTCCAAATACCTAGGTTCAGAATCTGGTATAACCTGTTTACATTAAGCTTAAGTATAAACTGTTTACATTAAAATACATATGAACACCCTTGTAATGCACACAACCACCTTGTGCCTCTAATATGAACACCCCTGTGCTTGCTATAATGCACACAGCACCCTTGTGTCTGTTGTAATGCATGTACTTTGTTTATGTAATTAAGGACCACCATGCACCCCCCGAGAGTGATATGAAAAAATGACATCTTCCTAGAACCACCTGTTGTAGCCTACAGAGCATAAAACATTTATTAATGACCAGGTAAACATTATTGTTGTATCATCCATAGGGAATAATGGAAGGCTTACTTCTAGACTATATACAAATTTTGTGTTCCCTTAAGAGTCTCGGAAGTGAAGATAATAAGTTTATCAGGACATATACAGATTGTGTACTCTTAGATTAGATCTGGGATTTTGGCTCATGACATGGCACATTACCAAATATTGCACTTTCTTTGCAGATATGGCCTCCTAAAAGTGTCAAAGACTCCGGATCCCGCTTACACTCACAGTTGAAGGAAGCAATTATTCAGGTAATGCAATTTCAAA
>NC_037530.1:35732042-35734576 GCF_001531365.2 Cynara cardunculus var. scolymus
CCCCCCCCTCCCATAAATAATCGGTGGTTACTTAGCCTCTTCACTTGCTTAAACCACCCTTTCACTTGACCTTAACCCCACCATTATTAAGCATAATAATAATAATAATAATAATAATAATAATAATAATAATAATAATAATAATAATAATAATAATAATAATAATAATAATAATTATTATTATTATTATTATTATTCATATCATTCTTCTTTTTCAAATACTACGATTAGAAAAATGCAAATCCCCTTATCAGATTTGAACATGTTTTACGATGTTAAAGGGTTAGGTTGAGTGGATTCCTGAACGAGTCGCTATAATTGCATTATACCATTTAACCACCATAAATAGTTGAAGGGGTCTTTCAATGATTCGTATTCCAGTCAAAAACTTCATTTTATTTAACAGAATTATTAGTTTCGAAGAGATGCCTTTGATGAGAAGATGAAAAATTGGTAGAATCGTAAATTCCATCTTAATTGGGATAGTTGATCTTCTTCTCCTTACCTTGTTTATTTTTTTGCTTGTCTTAGGTTTGGGTTTTGCTTTGGCTTTTGTCTGGGGATGTTTCATTTTTGTTTCTTTTTGTTCTCGTTTGTTGTGGTGGATTTTTGTATCTTCTTGTGTTTAGCTTCTTGCTGGATCTGTTGTTTAATATATTTGTTGGCTTAGTGAGGGTGATGGCCATGTCGAAGCTCTCTTCATTGTCCTTCCTTTTTTGCCTTTCAAAAAAATAAAAATAAAAAAAATCATAAATTAAATTAGGAAATTAACAATTTTAATAATTTTGAATTAAAATTTTAAATATAGATTATATGGATAATTCCCAAATTTGCTCTCTCCTCTTTTTCTTTCCTCTGATTAACAAAATAATCTAAAAAAAAATAAAACTAAACCTAACACATTATGAACACCTAGTAACTTAATAAATATCATCAACTAATCTGTCGAGATCATAAATGAACATAATGTGAACACAAAAACATAGAATGAAATTAATTTGTCTTTTATAAACAAAAAAATAACTATTGATTATTTTCAAAAAATAAATATAATTGTCTTTCAAAAACAAAAAGTGAGATTATAATTTAATACAATTAACTTGTTTTTTTTTCTATCAGATTATAATTTTTCATTTAATCACAACTGTTGATGAAAAAAAAATGAGAGACTCAGATAGATTAACAAAGTCAATATATAATCGTAAAATTGTGATGACATTCATTACTTTTTGAATATAAATTTGCGATTGCTAATTACTGTTACCAAAATTTTCGAAGTTTAACGTTATTTGATTAAGTGGCCGTTTACCGAAATACTTACTCGGTAAGTGTTTACCGGTAGGACATCGACATTATAATTTATTTTTATCAGATAAGATTGTAGTACATCAAAACGATATCTTATGCAACAATTTACCAGGTAAGTGCTTACCCGGGTAAGAGTCGTCACCCTCACTTACTGGGTAAAACTCTCAATCCTTATCATCACATTTACCAGGTAAGATTCTTGCCTTTCTCATGTTCATCTAATGAGGAAAATTGCCCGATAAAAACTTACCATGTAAACCTTTGTAAACGTCCCCTAACATTAATTTGTTTTGCATTAATTAAAATTTATTTTTTACAATATCTCAAATTTTATATTAAACATGAAAAACTTACAAACCAATTGAAGAGGTATGAAAATTGATTTTGAACACCTCAAAAAACATTAAGAAATAATTTCTCACATTTTAATCATTATTTTAGGAAAAAACTTATTTGATTTTCGGGTTGACTTTGATCAACTACGTATGAAGGTTGATTTGAAATAATATAATCCACTTAATACTTCCGTAATTTATAATTTGACAGCGATCAACTACTTATTCAACTGGTTAACGGATTTTTTAAATAAACATGAACTTTGTTCTATATATACCCATTAAATACTGACTCTTAAAATTGGTTTATTAAAATATAAATCAAGGTAAAGTTGGTTCCATTTTAATATATCTTTTTCTATAGTTAATAATAAAATATTTAAAAAGGAGAATATATCGAAATCGATCATAATTTAAAAAAGTGTTTTATATTCTCAGATATGGCAAATATTTTGTCGTTATAGGTGTACTAACACAAAATATGAAGTGACAATAACGGACCTATCATAAATCCATAACCGTTGGACCGACCTTTTTTGGATTATATATATACATATATGGCTATTTTCAATGTTCGTTTCATTTGCTATACATTTTTGTCTACAAGTTTACCAAAATAGGTATAGATTTGCAAAACCTATATCCGCAATTGCGGATCCAGCTAAAAGGTAAAAATATTACACTTTCTACCCCTGCTTACAAAAAACATTTTTCACCCAACTTCGTAATTTTTTTACGTTTCTCACCCAAATCCGCAAAAAAAGTTTACATTTTCCACCCAGGTTAGCAAAAAAATTTAAAATTGCGGATCTAGAGCTATTTTGGTAAACTTTGGGAATAAGTGACTAAGAAGTGAAACTAACCGGTAAAAATGACTATTTTTATTAATTT
>NC_037530.1:35736341-35739288 GCF_001531365.2 Cynara cardunculus var. scolymus
TATATATATATATATATATATCTTTTAAGAACTAGACAAATGTGATTTTTGTTCTTAGATAATATTAAGGGGTGTCTGGAATTGCTTATAAAAACAATTTATTAACTTATTCTAATGTGACACCGGTAATAAACACTTTTGAATGTTTATATAAACAACTTATATCGGTGCCAAACCGGTAATAAGGAGTTTTTGAAGAAGTTAAACTCTTCTGATTTATAATAAATTAATAAATATTTTTATAAAAAAACATAAATCATTTCAAATAATCATTCCCATATACCCAATTACAAACCAATTGAATGAAGACTTCAAAAAATATTGATCACATTTTAATCAACATTTGAGGAAAAAACTCACCATTACGCGACATTTCTGGTTGACTTTGTTTAGCTACGTGTGAATATCGACACTTGACACCTGGCATTTCACCACCGCCTCTCCTTCCTGAATTGACTATCACCATCTCACTCATGTCTGCATCAAGCAGTTCGTTGCGAGCAGATCAGAGCAGCCATGGATTTTGTTCACAGTCTCCTCAATTTCTTGCTCCAATCGCAACCATCGCTGCACTCTTCTTTCTCACAACGCCTTACATTGTTCTCAAACTCTTATGCCATATCGCTCGTTCCATTTCTAAGGAAAACGTGGCCGGAAAAGTTGTACTGATCGTCGGAGCATCTTCAGGAATAGGCGAGGTTCGAATTCATCCATCCACTTCAGATATGCACATATAGTTTTTGTGAATTAGTCTCTGATTTCTTCAATTTTTGGCGCAACACATAGTTAGGGTTTTTGTTAAGTTAAAACTCTTAATTTTGTTTGCATCGAAATTGAAGCATATCGCGTATGAATACGCCAGAAGAGGAGCATGTTTAGTATTGGCAGCTAGAAGAGAGGAGTCTCCGTGAAGTCGCCGACGCTGCTCTATCACTCGGTGCACCGGAAGCCATCGCAATTCCGGCCGATGTGATGATTGTAAGCGATTAATTAATCAAACTATCGATCATTCTGGACAATGTAAGTATCATTTATTATCATTTCATCCCCTTTAAAAAATTTATGCCATTTTTTCAATACTTAATAGTCGATCGAGTATCATAATTAACTACGCCTCTTCCACTTGGTCAAATTAAAGTTGACATTTACATCAAATATCACAATTGTAATGGTATTAATGAGCCAAATTGATATGAACAGTTAATATAGCTTTAATCATGAAATCGACTTGCTTTAATTGAAGTTTGATTTTGGTTTCTTAGCCAACAAATATAGGCGTGGAGGACGACCCTGAAGGGGTTGGACCATAGGTTATATTAATTAAGGGTGATAGCAGTGGTGGATGTAGAAAAATATATTGTAGGGGGCATATGATATATGATAAAATATTCCAAAATCTTTTTCTTATTGATTGGATCTCAAGAAAGATCGTTCAAATCAATTTCGTAGGGCATCAAAGGGGTAGAGCTCGATTCAGGTGTTGATGCTTTCCTTTTAAAAGATCTTTCCATTTTTTATAGTAATAGTAATAACAAGATAAAATCAATGGTTTATCTTTATCATAGTAATATTTCCATTTGCTTACGAAATTGCAAAATTAAACCCAACATTTCCATTTACCTACAAAATTGCAAAATTAACCTAACATTTTCATTTGTTTTCAAAATTGCAAAATTAACCTAACATAATTGTTCACCACATCACTAATTGTGAAGCAAACAACAAAATCAAAGTCATTAAAAATTAAATATTGGAAATCAAAACTTTAGTTTTTTACCCGAATTGGAGTAGCCGCAGGAAGCAAACAGTGGGCAGTGCATGGTCACGGTGCATTGCTGTTTAGGAAGCAAGAAAGAAGCATGAAGAGGGAAGAGGGAGGGAGCAACCGAGCAGTAGCTGTAGCGATGTGCAGGAAGGCGAAAGTAGGAACCAGGAAGAAGCAGTGGCGATGTATGGCCAGGCGCCAACAACTGTGGAACTTGGATGAAGGTGAAGTCGTTGCCTCATGGATGGACCGGTGGAACTTGGAAATGGAAAGCTAAATGAATTATGGACTTGGTAGTGGGGCCTCATGATTATTTCATTTAATTTGATGAATATGTGATTTTATAAAAGTTTTGATTGTTTACTGTTATAAAATATTGATCATAATTAATAAATCTAATTATCTTCCATAAATATTCAAATCATAATAATTGAACTCTCATCATTTCCATAAATATTTCAATTGATTGAGTTGCATTGGTTGTATAAAGGGACATGATTGCATTTGAAATATATCCTATATATAAAGTTCGTTTTAAATGCAACCCATTTCATTTGTACAACAAATACAACCCAATGAATTAAGATATTTATGGAAATGACGAGAGTTCATTTATTATGATTTAAATATTTATGGAAGATGAATAAAGTTTATTAATTATGATCAACACTTTATATCAGATAACAATCAAAACTTCTATGAAATCACATATTAATCAAGTTAAATGGACGGTTAAGATTATGTTGTATTGGTTGTACAAATATAAATGGTTGTATAATAACTCATCTCTCTCTCTCTCTCTCTCTCTATATATATATATATATATTATATATATATATATATAGAGGGGTGTTATTATACACCCTCTACCATTCATACAACCTATGCAACCTTAATCTAAACCATTCATTTTTTAATCAATGATCCAAATTAAATTCATGGCATAATTGTAATAAAATTGAAGTTGGGAAACACGCGCYGCATATATTGAGGGCAAATAAGGGTAAAATTGGAATTGGGGATTTCATCTATTCGAAGAAAGGATGCTAAGAGATTACGAACGCGAGAATCACTCTCGGTTCTATTACATATGAATTTACGTGATGCATCTGGTTTCATCAAATCTTGTTTATGCAGATTATGAACAACTTCTTCCATATGAATTTACGTGATGCATCTGGT
>NC_037530.1:35739923-35746841 GCF_001531365.2 Cynara cardunculus var. scolymus
ATAGGATATTTATTGATATTATTTAAAAATAATAATTATTATATAAAATTAGCAAATGACAATATTAACCTTTTCATTTAAAAAATAAATTAAAACAAACAAAATTCATTGATTGGTTGAGAGGGAGGTTGCATGGGTTGTATAAATAGGGAGGGTTGTAAAAGAAATATACCCTATATATATATTATATATATATATATATATATAAATTATGAATTAATACGTAATTAAAATCATTAATTAGATTACCTTTATAGAATTCTTTTTATGCCCCTTTTAAGATGACTCGGATTTTTCATTTTCTTATTCTATTTTTGGGGTACGCAATAATAGTGATGGTAGTTTTTTTTTTTTTTTTTTTTCATTTCAACGACTAACATAAACACAAAAAACTTCGATCCCTTGGTATTTGTTTGTTGATTCGATGAATCCGTTTGTGTTCGTTTTTCGGCAGTCACATGGTACAAATACCTTTTTTCTATTTACTAATCAAACAAACCACAAACTGGGGTTAATTTTTGAACTTCAGTACTTCCCATCTAGTGTTGAAACTCGAGAATGAACGAGACCTTGATGAACGCTTTTTCTTCCTGATCGTATTCTTGAGCTGCTGCATCTCATCTCAAAAACATGCAGAAACTTAAACTAGTATTCAATATCGACATGCACAGTCAGTCTTTTAACTCACTCACCTCGCATATGGGTTCTATCTCTTATTTATACACAGACAAACACCAAACTGAACACGAGAACGACACAACTCACTAACACCAAGGGGGAAGATCGACCAAGTATAAGTTAATCTGATTTCATCTCCGACGATTGAATGTTCTCCGGGTACAAAATGTTCTGAACTCCAGTGATGTCCAAAATCTTCTTCCCAAAAGTGTCATGCCGAGACTCACCGCCAACTTTCGTCATGCACATTAGTTGGTTGGTCCACTCCACGGCCTCCGGCCACAACACCTTCCACACGTATGTCATCTTCATCCACCTGGGTTCCGTTACATACCGGTCTCCTCTCATCGCTCGTTTCACTATTCCCCTTGCACATCCTGCTACTCTCCCTACCGGAGTCAAGTTTACTTGCACCTGTGATCAATCATTCAATCTGCTTAATTAATATGTATAGCTTGGTTTGATAGAAGAAGAATATGTGATTAACAATTAAAGAGATGCTATAACACAAGAAGCTAGTTAGCTTACATCTCGAGCATCATAGTCAACTATCATCTTGCCTTCGTGAGAAAGGAATTTGCCTTGAGTCAGTTCAGACTCTATGAAGCCCGGAGTCACGATAGTTATACCGATATCCGACCCGAATTCAACCCTCAGTGTTTCATAAAACTGAAAGAGTGCTGCTTTGCTTGCCTAAACTCAACATGCCAAATATCGATCACAAGCTATAGCATGAGATATATATTTCACCAATGCATGTGAGAAATGATTGACAACACCCACATTAACAACTTTATATAGCACACACAATTGTTAAGTCCTGTAAAAATCTATTAGGACATTTAGGCATCTTTTTTATTTTGATTAACCTGGATATGATATCTAACTCGCTATGCGAGCCGACTAATTTCACGACGACCACCTGCAAAAGCTGATAGCCTGGAGCCGCCGCATTTGAACCTCCGTGGCCACAAGAAAATTTTTATTCCTCCCTGATACTTTTGACCTTTAGAGTCAAGCTCAAACCAATCAGACACCACCCTTATGGTTATATTTAGGCATCTTTGGCATCATATAAAACCGATTTTATTGTAACGAATGCATTAAAGAAAGTAGTAAATGAGCTACCAGGACATTACATTGTAGAGGCTCATCCTTGGCACAGGCATCCAGGAAGCCGAAGAAGACAGCACAATGATTCTGCCTCTACTGTTTCTCAGATATGGAGCTGCAAATTTTGTAGTGTAAACGGAACCCCAGAAATTTATATCCTGTGAAAAATAGTAAACGACCGCTAAACATTAATTATGCTTCAACTATATTTTGGGCTGCTTTACATTTCATCAGTATGCCATGAATCCATTATAGGTAGGTCTGGCCCAAGATGGCCCATGAACTGGAAGGTTCTAGTACTTCCATTTGGGGATTCTTCAAAAAATTTGAATTCAGTTTTACAATTATCTATCTGCACGATTTCTTCGCTACAGACTTTCATATTGAATTAATTAATGTTGCAATTCGAACAATAACATGATTAAGGCTATTATATCAATCAAAGATCGAACTGGAATTTACCATGACCGGTCGTAAATTTGTGATATCATCTGCATCTTCCAACATACACACTTGAGCAATTCCTGCATTATTCACCAAATGATCCACTGCACACACCAGATGATTAGATCTCACCAAGGAAATTGAAAACAAAAATATATAATCACAAAAGGTCTAGTCAAAATTACGATTCATGAAATGCATTATGCATCCATCTGTTTCTGTTACGATAATTTTGACAAGATGTTCTACAGTTCTATAGCATTATTCATAGAATTTATATGAAGCAAAGGAGTGTTTGTATACATCGATGAAAGTGATGAACAGTTTGATCAACAAGTTGTTTACAGTCATGAGCGTTGGATACATCAGCGCGGATGACTATAACATCAGGAGATCCGATCTGCCGGCACCGATTAGCAACTTCCCGAAGACGACTCTCTCTCCGTGCAGACAGAGCTAAGCACGCTCTTCTGCTAGCATATTCATAGGCGAGATGCTGCATCATTGGAATTCAAATGTTTCGATTCAATTACTTGATAAAATAATCGTCAATTTCACATCTATTTGAAGTCAAAATTTGAAAGCTATAAAAAAATCATGTGGATACATGTTTTCAAGTACCTCGCCGATGCCGGAGGAGGCGCCGGTGATAAGGACGACTTTGCCGTAGACGTTTTCAGTGAAGATGGAACGAAGGATGCCGAGGCAGAATTTGAAGAAGATCCATGGAGGTAAGAAGAGCAACAAGGCGAAGAAGGTGAAGGGAGGTGCTACTAGATTCAAGAAGCCATTGATGAGATCCATGGGTGGTGGTTCGTATGTTTTGGATATGGAAGAAGATGGTGGTGGTGACGAATGGCGATGATATTCAAGTGTAATATTGCATGGAGATAAGAGGAAGCGCCACGTACCTAAATCCGTGATTTCTTCAAGCGGTGCTGTTGCTGCTGTATGTATATTTCTTTTCTTTAATCCTTTTCAAACTTTACCATTGATTTTTCATGAATGTTTTTGTAAATTTATGTGTATAAATTACTATTTGTCTACCCGTCTAATGCAGCAGGATGTAAAAAGTTCATTAAGGTTATTTAATTTTGAGATATTAAATTTCTTAAAAATGTAACAAAGCCTACAACATTTGTATTTAATTTAGATTCAAATATACATCCATCCAAAATGTTGGTGTTAGTAGGTTCTACAATTATTCATAAACCCTTTAATCACAACCCAAATGACTAGAGCGGTGGAGCAAGTTACAAGCATTTGCCAAGGACTAGAGCGGTGTAGCAAGATACTCGACACCAATCGCAACTCATCTCGAATATATTGAATCAAAGAAAACCCTTAAAAGCAAATGGGGTTGTTAATGTATACAAATACTGTAAATGTAGATCTAGAGCTCCGAAATGCCAACCTTTAAAATAAGCAGCTAGCTCAAACCCTAGTAGTAAAATGGAAAGCCAAAGGAAGACCTTTATGCAACCATGGACGCCAATGGAAAGCCAAAGAAAGACCTTTATACAACCATGTAAGCCAATGGAAAGCCAAAGGAAGACCTTTATGTAAGGGTGTCGGTGCGACCAGAGGAGAGACGGTGATGAACGACGGAGGCGAGGAAGAATGTAGCTAGGGCAATGGAGGTGATTAGGAAAAATCAATCGTGAATTATGAAAATATGAGGTTTACATTTGAAATTTGAAATGGTAAGAGAGTTTTTGATGGTAAGATGAAAATCTTGAGAACATAAAGTGTCAAAATTTGAAAGGGGTAGATGATTTAAAATTTTAATGTCTATTGGGAACCAAAACTAAATATGAGAAATATTGTTGAGTCGTACCATATGCATAAATGACTTGTAATTAAGACTTTTAAAACTTTATGCACAAAGAAGCAGTATCTTATACATTTAAGATTGTTTTTATGACTTTTATCAAATCTGCTTTACAAGCTAGTATAGATTAATGTGTTTTTTAATTAGGAGAGATAAGTTAAAAAATATCTTATTAGACTTTCTTCATAAAGATCTCTTAGGAGCTTAGTGCTTATTATGACTAATTGCTTACCTCTTAATAGTTCCATTAAGAGACAGCCTTTGAATCGTTAAGAAATGAATATTGTTTGACGAAAAAAAAGTCTGTCTCTTAATGATTTTATATCATGGACCTCTCTTAACTATTCAGTGCCCTAATTTCGTTATAAATAATTACCAAATAATTGTATTTCATTTTGTAGTATATCATGAGAACCTCTTAATCATTCTGACCACTTAATCATTTTGCACCAAGCCATTCAGCAACTTTCAAACAGTCCCTAAGCTACTTGCTAACAAATATATTCTTAATCATCCATCTATCAACATACATATATATATCTAAGTTCGGATTCAGACAGTAACAATGATTAAATAAGATAACACAAAAACACTTAAATTATATCTGATCTTATATTAAAATAAGATATTCTTGAAAATTCACATTGTGATTCATTAAGCTGTCAACACACCCTTACATTGATTGTATCTTGTAATTGCATGTAATTTGAGTATAAAATTATATGAGTTATTCTTTTTTGTGTTTTCTTATTTTGCTTTTGATATAAAGCTCAGTTGGCAAAAGGACGTGACGACTTTGTCCAAGTACAAGACATGTCGTGTTCAATCCCGAACTCCCCATTAGCCTCAGCCATCGAGTGAATCAAAAAATGACCCCATGGAGATGGTTTTCACCTGCAAAATTGAGCTTCAAGTCTTCTTTGTATAATGATCCTGGCAATAAAATTATCTGCCAACTTCTTCAACTCATCTCCAGGCAAACTTACATCTACCACCCTCTCCTCCCAATCACCACCGTTCGATTTCAAGATCTTTCCCTCATGTCCATACGATTTCGCTTCATCGCATGATTTGATTGCTTGGTTTGAAGAGGTTGAAAGCAATTGAAGATCGGGGATCTTGCATTTGTACGCATCGTAATAAATATCACAGTAGCCAGCACCTGAATCCTTAGACAAGGAGGTGAAAAACTTCCATTCTACCACAAGAAAGACGACAATGAGGTTGCCCACGATGAATAAAACCTTGCTGGACAAGAAGAACAAAATCATCTCTGGGAGGGAGACGAAGAAAACGACGTTAAAAGTAGCCGAAAACGGAGGATACCAAAAGGGACTGGAACAAAATAGTGTACAAGCCAATGTTGACAAGGTGTATAGGAGAACATTGCTCACAAACTGCTGTCTTTTGTGCTTCTTGATGGCTTGAATCTTGTATGCATGCATTCCAAGAGGATCCATTTGAGGTTTTCTTGTTATGAATCAACAGAACAAGTAATCGGTTTGGTTTCGAGACGGGTTTGTACGCAATTCGATGACGATATGGATGAATATAGGGAAAAGCTAGTGCTGCCATTTATAGTACTGAATATGGATGAATATGGGCTCATTTTGATGGTTTCGGATCACATGCAGCCGTTTAAGCAAGCTTTTGCAAAAGCGATATTGTTGAATTATTGAGGTGCTTTTCATTTTGTTGTCTCTTTGAGTTGGATGAGGTCGAATTAGGGTTTATAAATAGTTTAATCAAGAGCTTAAGCTAGGTGCTACAATTGTATTCACACATGAATACTACGAAGGAAAGTTAAAAGTACTCCACCGATTAATAATGTGCCCAGCTTTTCAACTGGTTTTAATATGTCTATAAATCCGGTTTTTTCTAAAGATCGAATATTTGTTAGAACACGTTTCTACACACATGCATAGTTAATAATGAAATAAATAATTTTTTATGAAGATGTTTGCTCAAAAGAAATTAATTAAATTTTGGGAATTTAATTAAAAAGAATATATGAAGAATTATGAAGTTTTGTGGCAAAATGGCAGAGACGTATGTGCATTGTAAGTAGGCCTGAAGGCGAGCTCGCATATAAGCTAGCACATATGAGCCAGCAGACGAGGTTGAAAGCAAGGTCCATGCCTATTCACAAGGTCGTACCCACTAGTCAGGCCGAATAATAGGTGAGGTCACACCTGAGCTCTCGTTGGTCAACACAAGGTCGTGTCCACTAGTCAGGCCGAACAATAGGTGAGGTCACACCTGAGCTCTCTCTCTCTCTCGTCAACACAAGGTTGAAAGAGAACTGATGAACTAGCATTCATGGTTACTTTCAATTAATGTTCATTTTCAGTTTTCTTCAGAATTGTATGTTTTATTGTTGGACCAACAATAATGCTAAACACTAAAAGTGAGCACTTTGCTATGTTTATATGCTACATTACTTAGGTGAACACATCAGCATCAGCAGTATATCACTAGTATTGTGTCCTCACAACGAACAAAACCTTGTTGATGATTTTTATTACTAAGGCATTATTTGACAAAGATAAGATAACTTATTTTTGGATGCAAATAGACTAGCTTATAAATGGAAAGCTTTTTGACACTTTTTTTTTCAATTATAACTCTGATTAGTATTAGTACTAATTATTACTAGAAGAGTACTCGCGCAATGTAGCGAGACACATCTCGATTTTAATGTTCTATTTTATTATTTGTCTCTGTCGATGTTATAATACAGTTTTATGTGTTTTAAAAAAAACAATAATGATTTTATTTTTAATAAAATATAAATTTAAAAATATCATAAAAGTTTGAAAAAAAATATATATATCAATGTTAATATATCAAAT
>NC_037530.1:35747777-35757960 GCF_001531365.2 Cynara cardunculus var. scolymus
TAGAAATCTATTTGAATTATATTATGAAATATTTGTAATTGACTATTTTTTCAAGATTTCTTTTTTAGTCATTTTACATGCTTATAAACTCTATTTTTTTGCAAATACAATTTGTTCACCAGTTATCTTATCAAATATAATTATATTTTTACCAAATATAATTTGTTCATCAAGCTAGCAGTTATCTTATTAGCTACCACTTATTTTATCAAACATATCAGCTAACTTATCAGTTGGTTTGCTAAACATAGTCTAAATAGTTGTTGGAGCATATTGAAACCAAAATCAAGTTGGTATTCAAAAGGTAGAAATTTTGATTCTTCTACAAGTGAAAAAACCGATAATAAGCTTGTTTTAAATTCTTGCAAATTGTTTCGACTTACTTTTTTCAGTTTATTACACGTAATTTTGAAATATGTGCAATTTTAAATGCACAAATTGTTTCGACTTACTCTTTTAACGATGAGTTTGTTGTGGTGTATTCTGGTACCTTAAATAACCATACATATACACTATTACAACATAGGAAATTAAATGAAGTACATTGTTGCTTATGTAATTAACAGTCTTAATAGAAAGTTCCATGTAAATATCACTTAATATCTCTTATGTAATTGTAGGTTTTTATTTTAATATATTTCGTTTAAACACAATTATTTAGTGAAATTGTAAAATGATGTACTAAAATTTCAACTTAACCAACCAAACTTAATCCTTCCAGTTTAGATTAGATTCAGTTATACGTTTGGGTTGAGTAATTGAGTTGAGATTTTTCAAACCACAAACACTAGATTGGATTGTTCAAATTTCTTCAACCCTAGTTATATGCTTAATCGATCAAGATCATTCGCTGTCTCATTTCACAAGTTTCTATTGAAACATACAAGTCTAAAGTGTTTTGGGCATTGTAGAATTTTGAAGTTACTAGAAATTAATTCAAGGCAATAGTTTTCGTGACTTAATTACTCTATTTTCGTCACAAACAGACATTGTGAAACAAAAACGTTGGAAATAAATATATGTTAATTAATGCATTGACTCCAAGCCGGAGATGAAAAAATAATCATGTGAAATAGCATATGATACATCGTTTTATCATAATTTTATGTGTTCTTAAATGGAAACTCACACACACACACACACACACACACACACATATATATATATATATATATAATTAAATAAAATAAAAATTATCAAAATTACTTAATTACATTACTGCTCTTATTAATTTATTTATATTTAATATAAGTTAATTTATTAATTAAACAAGTTTAAGGTTATTAGGTTGTTTTCGCGTTCTCATAAATCATATGGGTTCTCGTTTGAACCTCCACCTATATATATATATATATATATATATATATATATATATATATAGGGTTAGATTCCAGTAAAAGTGAACGTTACGGTGAGACAGATAAAAAAGAATTTTCGCTTTTCGATTAATTTTAATTGAAAATCAACACTAGGTGTATTCAAATGTACCAGATCTATTCCCCTTATAAACGTAATTCATGAGGTGGATGTGAGATTAAAAGCGATCAAAAGTCTAGATCTATTCCTGCTTTCTCATTTAACTCTTATTCTCACATCATCATTCGTATGTGGGTGTGTATATATATATATATATATATATAGAAGGGGGAGAATAAAAATGTGGAGGAAGAAAGTGATGAAAGGGTATATGATTCTAGTACTTTTTTTTTTTGTACCCATCCTCCCACTTGCTACTTTTTCTTTTACTTTTATATAATATTAATTGTTGCTATTTTTAATATTAAGTATTTAATGTTTAGCTAATGTGAATCCTAATTAATTGCTACTTTAGAGGCAATAAACAAAAGACGACTTTGTAGCATGTGACATTTATGAGATACTTATCATCCAAATTAAAATAAATATCATTATATAAATTAACTTGTATTTCACATAAATAAATATCATTATCTTTAAGAGGAGAAATTATGGTCAGAAGCGTAAGAAGACGTCTTCATTCTTGGATCAATCCTAATTGAACGTCAATACCAATGAGATACATCGGGATGTAACAAATCAATTCCCTTTTAAAGTAGAAATTCATGGGTGAGCATGAGATTAAACGTGAAGTGATCAACGGTTCAAATTCATTCTTACGCTTTTCATCATAACTTTCATTCTCACACGATACTTCACCGTATCAATAAATATGTAGAGAGAGAGAGAGAGATAACGAATGCACTTAACGGAATAACTTAATTTGGTTGTTTCTAGTTTCATGGCATCGAGCCAAATCTCATTGGCAGTATAAACATAAAGAAGTAGGAACATCATGGTTGATCCATCCAAGGGTGCTTCAAGTTTATTACATAAACCAATTGTTCTATTCAAATTTATGAACATATTATTGAATTATATATCTAAATACACCCAAATTAGCTTATACTATATAACTCCCAACATCTATGAACCAATCATCTTCGAGATCGATAAAAGTTACGATCAAAAGTTGCCAGTGCACGAGGTTATCGATCACAACATGTTATACATCAGAAAGTTAGATCCTTAACCCCTAGTAACTTCAGCTTCAAGTCTTCTTTGCCTGTTAATCCTGGCAATAAAATCGTCAGCCAACTTGTTCAACTCTTCTGCACCCAAATTTACCTCTAAATCCTCATGTTCTACTTCCTCTACATTCTCTTCGCCTTCCGTTTCCAATCTTTTCTCGTCATCATTGATACTGAAACTTTTCGCTTTTGCCGTCCCTTTCTTTGGCAAAACTTGAGGGTTTTGGGTCTTGCATTTGTACTTGTCATAACAAACATCACTGTAGCTAGCATGTGAATTGGCCGGGGTAGACTTGGAGGCGAAAAACTTGGATTCTCCCACGAGAAAGACGACAATGAGGTTGCCCACAACGAACAAAACCTTGCTAGTGAAGAAGAAGGAACATATCTTTGGGAGGAAGAGAAAGAAAACGACGTTGAAAGTGGCGCAAAACGGAGGATACCATAAGGGACTAGAACACAACAAGGTACAAGCTAATGTTGAGATGGTGTATAGTAGAATGGTACCCATGAACTGTTGCCTCTTGTGCTTCTTGATGGCATGAATCTTGTAGGCCTGTATTCTGAGTGGATCCATGTATAAGTTGATGAACTTTTCGGTTTACAAATCGATCGAAAAATGGTTGGTTTTGTGAGAAGAGTTTTGAGTTTGAGATGGATTTGTGTTTGATATGGTTGAAGATAGGGCAATGAGAGTTGGTGCTGCCATTTATAGTGAAGAAAAAGGAGCTTATCTTGGAGTTTTTCTGTCACATGGAGCTTTCAATTCCTGTGGTTTCTTTTAAATTTAAACTCTCTTGTTGCTTTTATAAAAGTTGTGTGATGGAGAAATTGATTATTTTGTTTCTAATTATTGCGATGCTTTTTCTTTTGTTTAGGAGTTGTTTGGCAATTGTTGAATGATTTGGTGCAGAATGATTAAGAGGTTGTTATGATATAATGAAAAATAAAATATAATTGTTTAATTAGTAATTGTGTATAATGAATTCAGGGCTCTTAATTGTCAAGGAAGATCCATGATACAAAATCATTCATAGAGTTTTAGAATCATTAAGAGGCATACCTTTTTTTTGCCAAACAAAATTAACTTTAATAACGATTCAGATGTTGCCTTTTAAGTTGAATGGGTTTGATATTTTTCTTACGAAAGTCGATTCATTTGAGGAAATTCTAAATGAATAAATATTTGTAGGCCTAAAATTCATCATCACTAAGACATATCATTATTTTATTTAATTTATATCTATATTTAATTGATATATTTAATAGATAATGTTGAGATAACAGGTTTTATCTCGTTTCAAATTAGCTAGGGTTGATAAATAGTTTAGAGACTTAATGTGATTAATTAATTGGATTTAAGCAAATTAATTATATTTAAAAGAATACATGTTAAAAGACATGATAAAAATATATTTAAGAGGAAATTGCATTAAAAAGTTTCGTACTTTAACTTGATTTCTATTTTAGGGAACGTACTTTCAAAACTTTTATTTTGATACTTAAGATGTAAAATTTTAAACATTTATAAGTACTCGGTTGAAGCATTAACCGATTATCATGCTGATGTGACGAGTGATGAGATGAAATTAGGTTGAATGACAAATAATACTGAGTTGGGTACCACATCACTCGTCATATTAACATGGTAACCAGTTAATGCTTCAACGGTACCAAATAAAAGTTTTAAAAATACGTTACCAAAAATAAAATACGTTACATTTTCATACAGTTTGTCCTATGGTTAAAAACACATACTTCCATTCAATTTACATTTTAAATTATATATTTAAGTATCTATACTTTAAAATTATTTATATAAAAGTTTTTTGTAAGAAAAATATATATTTTAAGATATTTATACTTTGAAAAAAGTCATGATAAAATGTGGACCCTTAAATATACATATACATTTGAAAATAATATTTTACAAATTAAGATTTAAAATCATTTTATTTTATTTTTTTACAAATTAAGATAAAATTATTTCATTTAATATATTATAAAATATAGGGGATGAAATTGCTTCAGTGAGAAGTAGGGTGGGTGGCAAACATACATACTCTAAAGTTAAATCTTTATCTCTTGATGAGTAAATCTAACATAATTTTGAGGGTAATATTGTAAATAGCCATTGTCCCCAAAAATCTTTAACAAGATATATGTAATCTTTATTATAAGGTTAAATTAATTGACGTGTTAAAGGAAGGCCTTCCGATGGACTTTTAAAAGAATGTGGTTTAAAGTAATTAAGAGGGGATTACAAAAGCCCGATCTTACTGTGCATCTAAAAGAGTAAATTACATTCCTGGTCCCTATGGTATGCGCTTTGTTTGATTATGGTCCCTTAAAGACATTTATTACACTTTTGGTACTTGTGGTATGGAAAAACGCACATTCTAAATCCTTCACACTAACAGATTTTGTTAACCCTCTTTTTGTCCTTTTCCTTGATAAAAATTGTAAAAGTAAATATAAAAGAATGAAATGACTTTAGGATACCAACCCTAACGTGAACGCACTGTCGAGTTTATGATTCCCACTCCGTTGACTTTTTTTTAGTAACCCAGTATTGTCGACTGTGGAGAAGAAGCTGTGAAGTGTAAAGGGGTTTTCATTATTGTGAATACTCACCAATAAGATCCTTTAACTCTTTCCTGCCGATAATGCAACACCCTCTGTCATACTCCCCCATCGTCGGACTCGCTCACTTCCCCCACCCTCGTACACAAATACACACAGAGGTTACATCCACATGGTTTTGTGAGTTAGTGTTGGATAAGTGAAGCTTCATTGGAGTTCTGATCACCAGCCAACCACTACCTTTCCCCCTGCCATTTTTTTTGTTTTCAAGGACAAGGTTGATAACGTGAGTGTATTTGTGTTGTGTGTGTGTGTGGGGGGGGGGGGAGTTTTTACAAGTGGGACAAATTAAATAGAGAAAATTACATTTTTGGTTCATGGAGAGGGGTCTGACACTAGCATGTGCCTTGGTGGCGGAGAGGGTGAGTTTTAATTGCATGGGCACCGAGAACAAGGGGTGGGTTTTATTATGTATGAGAGTAGTTGATGGATATATATACACCAAACGACAGTGGATATGGAAGGTCACCAAACATGAAAACACCATCCCACAACTTCTCAACCTTCGTGCAGATAGTCTGGGTGGCGTTTCTACGTCATCTCTGTTTATATGTGTGTGACAGAGAGTGTTTGTGAATATAATATTATAATAATATAACAAAATAAAACAAGAAAAAGCTAAAAAAATTATCTGTTAATTGGGTTAACAAATTTCGTTAAAAAAAGAGACTCAAAAGCGTGCATTTTTGCATACCACATGGACAAACACTATAATAAATGCACTTTAGGGACTGTAATAAAAAAATCAACAAACCATAGGGACAAAAGATGTAATTTAGTCTAAAATAAAATAACAAGATTTGGTAAATCCCACGTATATGTACCTTGTACTTTTCACCAAAATATTAAAAAAAAAAAATGGGTTAAAGTTGTCGGTTCACTTATATATTACTTGCATAATTAATTCGATAGCTCAAAGTAACAATATGGGACGTTTCAATTTTTTGGAGCCCTATCACATACAAAATTTTTGATTACATTATATAAATGAGATGACATAGAATATACATGTTAAGAATAAAAATGGGCTAAACCTAAAACGATTAACAATATGAGTTACATGACGTTTTAGGTGAAACTTAGAAGGTTGAAAACCTTCTTGAATTTAGCTCTAAAATTTGGTAATTTTGTCTCCTAAGTGTGAATCAGAAGAATGTGGACTCAAAGCTTCTATAAGTCCTCAGAATTCGTTCCTTTTGAACATGGTTCTTCAAAGCTTGGTGCTTCTGAGTTGGTTGTAACTGACATTCAATCTTAGTTGTAAGTGATGTAAATTTTGTGCAATCACATGTTAACGATCTAACCGTTTGTAATCGTAGATCTCTCTCATAAATACATAAACGTGTATGTTTTTGGATTATTCTAATACTAGTTTCGTGTAAGCTAAGGCATTCATAAGGTTGACATATAGTATTTAGAAAATGAAAATCATACACAATCCAGAAAATTATCCAAGTGATTACAACCCCAAAACCCAGATTCCCAACAATTGGTGCGACCAGAAAATGACAAATACCCTTGTTTACATACATACATATATACACTACAACAAAATGAGTCGGTTGCGGTGTCCAACTGTCTTAATAGAGTAGTTAATGAGAATTTTAAGGTTATATGACCAACAACTATGGGCCTTACACAAAGACATTATTTAAGTTGGATAATTTAACAAGTTTTATCCTCATACAGATGTGACTTGTTAAGCCACTTAATTAACGTCGTCTTAACAATTTATTATCTCTAAGTTCTTAATCACTTCACCCGGTGTACTTCTTGGTAAATAAGATCTATGTACGTAATAATTCTTTAATATAAATTATTAAATATTTTAAGAAATAATTGTACATAAATGTGCTTATAGAAAATGATAATTAGATTTACACGAGATACGTACATACATCTAAGGTACGTACGTATTCCAGTCACATGCATACATACATACGAACGCATATAATATAAAAATAATAAAAATAAAATTAAAGCAAATTTATAGACTTAAAGGGATTATCTTTTATTATTATTATTTTTAAGAGAAATATTTAAAATAAATAAAGAAAGTAAAAGATGGGTATATTGGACTATTTGCATTTGGGGAATAAAGTTGAGGGTATTTGATTCCATAGCCGTACCCATCCCGTGCATCTTAACTCTAGTTTCCACCTTCCTTCCTATGTAGATAGTCAAACAGAGTTGGGTTCACGTGAGACCTAAAGTTTTTCGTGAGACCCATAAGACCAATTTATGTTCATTGATTAATTTTATAAGCTAATGATCTAATTATCTAAAGTTGCACGTTAGCAATTTTATGATTATTGAGAAGTCTCGTGGCGTTTATTAATGTTCAGATTGTCATATTGTAGATCTAATCCAGGAGTTGAGAATTGGTCTTACGGTTCTCACGAGAAATCCTTGGTCTCACATGATCCCAAGTATACTCAAACAATCAATAACAATATTATAATAGAATCCGGTTTATAGGACATCATAAAGGTCTTTGGGGGGGGGGGGGCTTTACCAAACTCTTACCCGGATAAGATTTTAATCCATCAAAACGATATCGTATACAACAATTTACCCGGTAAGCGCTAACGTGGTAAGAGCTGTTACCCTCACTTACCAGGTAAGACTCTCAGTCCTTGCATTCGTTCTTACCAAGTAAGATTCTTTATCTTTGCTATATTCATTCGGTAAAGTAATATGGCTTGGTCCTCTTTATTTTCATCCACTTATACGGATAATGTGACTTGGTAAACGCTTATACGGATAATCTTTTGGTAAACGACCTCTAAGTGTCTTAATAGACTGCTCTATAATACTTATATTTATAGGATCAAACAATTATACGTTGTAACACATGTGAATTTATCAAATATAACTTTATAATACAATAGGATAGAAATATGATGAGGTACATATGTTTATGTAAGTAGCATTAGCGTATGTGGAGAATGTAAAGTGAGTACTGTAAAAACTAATTGAAGTACTTAAAAAAAAAAATAGTGGGGCAATTTTGAATGATTTTATATTTCATTTAGTACCCGATATTTATCTCTCAATCTACTCTATGAAGATAAGATAAAAAGAAAGAAAAGTGAAAAGGTAAGAGAAGAATCAGGAAGGTGAAAAAAGCGAAGAGAAATCAGAGGCGTTCTAAGATTTTCGTATAGTAGAGCACGACTTTCATCACAAGGACGAATCAACAAGCAAACATGGTCCGATCGAGCTGAAACTTTACGTGACTTGTTCATATCCTTGAGGAAAACAACATACTCAAAAATCAGAGGACTTGGTGAAGGCCTCATTGTATAATTGAAGGTCGAGGACCTGGGTGTAAGAGGTCGAAAAGGGGTCTGACCATCATCCACCCAATGAACTGAGTTCAAGTAGATTTTAAATGGGTATACCTCGAACGAATATAGAAAAAGAATTATTTACACGACGTTGTAATATGTGGTTGTTAATAAAACGTGAAAAGTGTATGATAGATGATTATAAAGAATCTTATGAATTGATATTTACTTAAGCATTCTCGATTTGTTGCAATGAACATGTGACTGATATGTGGGGTAACATTCTAAAGGCCGAAGCAACATGTTGACACAATAAATTTGAATTCAACTTAAATCCATGGTAGATTTTATTGATGACCCACAACTTGAATTTATAAGGAGCTCACAAATCTCATTTTTTATCCACGTGGGACGAGTTGTTACAAAGTCTCCCACTTATTGTAGATTGATCGTTTAGTATATAAAACTTTGTAAATGTATGTGTTAGTCGAACAACGTAAACAAGATTTATGTCAATCAGTTAATGCATGATTGTGTGATTGATAATTGTAAAAACAACATCGTTATAATCCTATATTGAAATATAAACTTGTACGTTTAATTGATGGTTGAAGTAAAAACGTGGTTCCAGCGATTATTAAATAAATTAATATTAACTAATTAAAATATAATCTAATTAATTGTTACCAAAATAAAATTATTTTGAAATTTAATAAAAGTTAAATAATTATTTTCTAAGTTCGAAGAACGAGACCCACATGAGATTTCAGCCACCAACCCAGTTCCACAACCATTGTGGGCTTGTGGCCTGTGGGTACTTTTTGAGGCCTTTGAGCCTGATATTATGTCTATTTTTTTTAATATTATGGTATAAATTATTTATTGGTTTATGAATTTTTTATATAATTAAATATTAAATATTATATTTAAACTATTTTGTTTGAATATTTACGAGTTTTATTACAGTTAAAAACTCTTGAACATCTCATATGTTACCTAAAAAATAATGTCAATCAAAATTTGAACATTATGACAAGTTTTTCATATACGTAATTTGAGATTAGTACAAAATCAGTATCACATGTATCAATTGAAAAAAGTTGATACTAATTAAGTTGGTATCAGATACAATTTGTTGGTATATAGTTAAGATTTATAATTAGTTGGTATATGATATTGAAGAAAAAACTTGGTGCTGGACCAACTCCACCCCTAGTTTTCATTTTTTTTTCCTTTCACATATAAACCACGTGGTTTGCTATTCATACCTCCTCACTCACATACCACTTTTTTCTTAACCCCTACCTTACTCACATACCCCCTGTAAAAGAGGGTATAAATAAAATTAGGGGTGTTAAAAAAAACCGTTGGACCGTTCAAACCGGTCGAACCAAGTCAAATCGGACCATTTTTGACGGTTTGAGCGGTCTGGCGGTCTGATCTGGTTTGAAAAATAGCAAAATCGAGCGGTCCGGTATGCGGTTTAGAACCTTTTTTCTGGGCGGTTTGGACCAAACCGACCACCAAATACATACATATATCTATACTATATTATAAAGCATTTGGCTAAAACTCTTAAAAACTCTTAAAACTCTTAAACTCTTAAAAACTCTTAAATCCGTTCATCCCTATCCGATTTCATCTCATATCTGAATTCGTGTAACTAACTGCAGATAAACACAATCAAATACAGGATAAACATCT
>NC_037530.1:35758875-35759985 GCF_001531365.2 Cynara cardunculus var. scolymus
TCGAAGACTGAAACTGAAGATTAGAGACTGGCACGTACGTGATCTGAAGCGGTATTCAGTGATTACAAGCCTGTCTAACTATGTGTGAAGACTGCTCTAGCTTCAGCGAATGATGATGAGACCTTCAGGTCATTCCAGCATTCAGCGATCAAATGAAGCTTGCTTAGCACGATTATTGTTGTTTTGTCCTTGCACACACAAAAGGACAAACCCATATCCTTACTAAAGATAGTACGGTACGGAGCCGATTAGTCGACTCTTTGTCCACCAACTTTAGGTAAGGATGTCTGTTCATGAATAGTGCTTTTATACTATTCACTGTAACAAAGGACAAGCCTTCCTGTTAAGGCTTGCCACGCACTCTAAACCTTACTTTACTGCATTAAATGGACATTTAATGCACTGGGTTTAAATAGAAGTGTTTCTTCTCCATGCAGAGTGCATGCATCACTCTCTCTCCTCATTCTTACTTCAAGCTTCTTTCAGCTTAAAGTAAAATATATTTTCTTTTAGCAATCTCTTTTATTGTAATTGCTAACCTTTGTGTGTAACTTAAGATTGTTTAGATAGGTTTCTTTTACCTTATATTTTCCGCAAACAATCTTGTAAAATCTGTATTGATCTTCTCTATCAATATATATTTTAAATTTGAAAACTCTGTGTTTGTATTCATCCCCCCCTTCCACAAACTGTTTAGTATTCTTGTAGACCCTTTTGGGACCAACATTTATTAATGCATATTACTTAAAATTTAAGATTACAAGTAAATTATGCATAAGTATAACTTATTAAAGCTCCATACTTGAATTCGTTTAACTAACTGCAGATAAACATAATCAAATATTGGATAAATATCTTATTTTAAATATAAAAAATCTAAAATATAATTATGATAATCATTGATAACTAACAGAATTTAATTAAAGAAATAACACCAAAACACAATAACTTTTAAAAAGATTAATTTAATACTGATATCGATATTTTTTTTCAAAATTTTATGATATTTTTAAATTTACATTTTATTCAAAAATAAAAATATTACCACTTTCTCAAAATCACATAAAATCAATGTTTACTTAAAATTCAAGATTACAAGTAAATTATGCA
>NC_037530.1:35760870-35762380 GCF_001531365.2 Cynara cardunculus var. scolymus
ATATATATATATATATATATATATATATATTAGCATTAGCAAACACAACTTTTTTAACTTATAGGCTATAACACAAATATATCCCTAAGCCCGCCATAAAACTTAACATCTAAAATAATCAAATCCAAATGAATCGATGCCTAAAATCTCTAAACCAATAAACATATCGACACATTTGACATTGATGGTATTCAAATTTTGAAATCCCTCAAAAACCCTATCAGTCTATCGATCTTTCTTAATCCATGGTTTGATTTCGGCGCACATCATCAAGACATCAACCAAGTGATTCTACCAATCAAGATTTGACTTTTATTTTGTTTGGTCAAGGACTCAAGACTCAAGAATTAAAGGTCTGTGAAGTCATGGATTTTGTTACTCAATAATCAATACTCACAGTGAAGTTGTAAATTTGTTAATTTGTTTGTTTTCAAATATGTATTATAATATATTTATTTGTTTGGACTTTAGATTGCTTGGATTTTTGACTTAAGAGCTGTTTAATTATTACATTTATTTGTTTGGATATTTTGTTTTGTTAAAATGGATATTTAATCTAAAATTCCAAATTATATTTGTTTTTTAAGTTTAAACCGGTCAGACCAGACCGTTTTTTCGTGGTTTGGTTTGACCAGTTTGGGCACTTGATATCAAACCGCTCGGTTTGAAAATTTTATAAACCGCCATTACGGTTTAATTTGTGGTCTAAGGGATTCAACCGCCCAAACCGAACCTCAAACACCCCTAAATAAAATTAACCTAAACCACCTTTTAAATAAGGGTATTTGTATATATGTCATCTTTCACTTGTTTAGTGTAAAAAATATTTTTGTATTTTATTATATTATAAAGAATTTGGCTGAAATTTATTAGGTTATGTTTAGTATACGACTAATAAGTCGGTCGTTGGATGAAAAGAAAGTTGTTTATTGATAAACTAACTGGTAGTTGATAAATTTATCATGCTTGTCAAAAACTAGCTGAGAAGTTGACGACAACTGTAAAATAAAATAAAAAAATTTGTTAAAACTTTACTTAATTCTAATATTACAAAAATGTAATTGAAACAAAGCACTAATACATTTGATGATATTATAATAAATAGTAATAAACGTAAAATTTCTTCAATAATATATATTTAATATAAGTTCTTTGCCTTCTATATCATAGTTATAGATACATAATTTTGTATGTATCAAGTTATTTGAGAAAAGTTTAAAAAAAAATTCAATGGACTTTAGTGTTTGGAATGATTAAGTTATTGGATAATTTTTTGAAACAAAGAAGTGCTTGGACATTCCAAAACATGTTAAATAACTCCTTAGACTTTCTAAAACTCGTTAGATACATTCTTATGACTTATAAAACTTGTTAATGTGGTAAAATAATAGAAAAAATCTAAAAAAAATCAATGGACTTTCATATTTGAACGGTTAAGTTTCTAAACATTTTTCAAACAAAAAAATACTTACATCTATAAAACAAAATAAATATACCAAAAAAATACTTA
>NC_037530.1:35763166-35766089 GCF_001531365.2 Cynara cardunculus var. scolymus
TAATCTTTTTTAAATGTAAGTATTTTCTTGATATATTTGTTTCATTTTATAGATGTAAGTATTTTTTTAATTTAAAAAATATTTAAGAAATTAATCGTTTAAAATATGAAAATCCATTGGTTTTTTTCCAGACTTTTTTCATTATTTTACAACATTAATCAGTTTTATAGGTTGTAAAAATGTATCTAACAAGTCTTAAAAAGTCCAAGAAGTTAGTTAACAAGTTTTAAAATGTTTAAAGACATATTTGTTTTAAAATATTGTTCAATGAATGTATTGAGTTTTTTCTTAAATTATTTTATGGGAATTTAGTGAAGGCATAATAAATAGCATCCACAATGGTTACTTCGTTTCTTCATGAATGATTTAATCCATGAATATGTTTTTATTTATTTTTTAAACAAGAACCTAACTACTTTCTTATTAACATGTTTTTTTTTACCTTTTCCACTTAGTTTATTTTGTTTTACTTCAATAAATTTACCAAAAAAAAAAAAGATTTAGTAAATATATAAGTTAAAGTTAATATAAAAATGTTTATAAAATCACAAATAATATAACACCTTTAAAAGTGACGAAGACATTTGTTAAAAAGAGTGATGTTAATGATCAATAGACTTATCAAGTAAATGAGTGTGACGATTTTTACGTGGTAAAAGTTTACAGACAAAATTGTTGTATATGATGTTATTTTGATGGATTAGAATTTGACGGACGTGAACGAAAAAATATGGACTTAATGTTTGCAGGGTAAGCAATCGGGTAAAAAGCCCCTTGATCAGAAGGGAAGCAACCGATTTCAGTTTGAACAAACACACATCAAACAAAACCTACCTAATTGTTGTTGTTCGATCTTGATCATCATCATTCAAATCCAAATTACAAACCAGATTACTAACAAAACATGATCCATCACATTACATCACATGATCAGTTGTTAATTTCTTCTCTCTAAATCAACTCGATTTCTTAGTAGTCATGAGATCAACAAGCTTGTTCTTCATCTTGCCATTACCATTTGGAGACGACAACTTGAACTCTCCTCCTCCAATCCCAGGGTAATATCTCTTGATCACCTTCTCCCTCACAAACTTATCGTAGATGAAAGCAGCTCCCCTGAACTGCGGCAGGACCAGCCATGCCACCGCTATCAGTTTCACATCATACCATATCGGAACCCTACCATCACCAACACAAAAGCAACAATTTCATCATTTCACCACAAAAATCAATGTTTTCAAAAAAAAAAAATCAATGAAATTACCATTCAAGGAGAGGTGCAAGAAGCATCTCCATTAGAGTGAGGAATGAATATAAGATCCAGTAAGAAAGCCACTGTTGATCGTCTTGTTTTGATGAGCTCTCAATGGCAACCACCGATGCATAAAGCGGGTACAACAACATCGTTACAGGTCTGCAATTCCATTAATTACTTCATATATATATATATATATACACAAGAAGAAAGATGGAAGCGAATGAATGTGAAGAAATTCGAGAGCTTACCCGGCTAATTGATGGAGACCAGACATCAAGGTCCAGAAGCGATTCATTTTTGAATGTGAAGAAATCAGAAATGTGAAGAAAGTTGGATGAAAGGGGGTTTTGGGGGAAGAAGGTATTAGGTATAGATGGACCTCAGGAGTAGCATGAGGCCATATATAGGAAGGGAATAGGATTATGACATGTGTCGACGGATGATGGAGGTTTGGGCATCGGAAAACAGATGTTTGACGTGTCGGAAATCTAATGGACGGGTGTGTTGGCCGACTCAAAGATACTGGTTCTTTTGCTTTTTCTTTACAAGTGGGATGTGGACAGCATACCCCTCCTCTCCAATACTTGCTATTTCTTGTCATACTCGTTATTATAAAAACTATTAACCGAAAGTACACAAAATCTTAACCAAGTAATACATATCGAGTAATTAAGTCTTTAAATTATTTTTTTAAGCAATTATATACTTAAAAAATTTAAAATTGAAGAAATAGGTTTTTAAATTTATTAAAATTGAGAAAAACTCAATAAACTTTAGTGTTTTAAATAAGTGTGGCAAAAAATGACTAAATCAGCTAATTTAATCCAGAATTAGCAGGTTGGGTTGAGATTTTCAACTCATTTAGATAAATTGATCAATCTGCCTAATCAATTTAAATAAATGAACTGGGTTGGGTTAGATTTTTCGACTTGTTTTCAACATGTTTCCTACTAATTTAAAATATTTTATAATTTTATTTTATTCTTAATATTATATCTAGTATTCTAATTTTTAATTAAAAATCTTATCGTCGTGAGATGAAAGTCTAAATTTCAATCGCCTCCATTACTCTTGATCATCATGAAACTCTAAGAAAACTCTTTAGTCCATTACTCCATTGTCGTCTTCAAAGTCCAATCCAACTTTTCAGGTCTGTTGTTCGCCTCTCACCCTCTTGATCTCTCGATCTCGGCTCTCTCTCCGTGTAACGTTTTTCTTCCTCTCGGTTTTCTCTCCGTCAAGCGTCCAACATTAGTGACTCAACAGGCTCTCCGAGTCTCAGTCGGACATCTGTCTCCACTCTCCAGCCTCTCTAGTCCTTTTTTATTTAAAATTTTAAAATTAAATGGGTCAACCCATGTTAAACTCATTTATTTAACAAGTTTAGTTAAGAAAATCGTAAACAAGTCAACTAGATGTCAACTCATTTCGGTAATAGGTTGAGTTGGGTTGAAAAATCTCAACTCATCTATACTATATTATAAAGCATTTGACAAAAACTCTTAAAAATTACTTTTTATGCATGAAGTACTGTTTATTGATGCATATTACTTAAAATTCAAGATTACAAGTAGATTGTGCTTAAGTACAAATTATTAAAGCTCTATATTTGAATTCTTGTAACTAACTGCAGATAAACATAATCAAATACATGATAAACATCTC
>NC_037530.1:35766189-35767197 GCF_001531365.2 Cynara cardunculus var. scolymus
GGATCAGCATTACGATTCACTTTCAGAAGATTATAAACGACAATGCGAAAGTGTTGACCGAGTTCGGAATATGGTCCTAACTGACATCACAAGCTTTCTACAATCTATGGGTAAAAATCTTGATGATTTCGATCTTCCAAAGATAAATGTAGATACTAACTTAGAATTTGGAAGTTTTCGTGAGGTACAAGAGGAATACTCCATAGTTGTGGAAGACGAACATTTACGTGCCCGGGAATCCCTTAATTTTGACCAAAAATACGCATATGATGAGATCATGAAGCACGTAGACGATGATCGTTCAGGAGTATTCTTCATAGATGGTCCAGGGGGGACTGGAAAAACGTATTTGTACAAAGCATTGCTTGCCAACATTCGTTCTCGTGGTCTCATTGCTCTTGCCACTGCTTCTTCAGGTGTTGCAGCTAATAATATGCCTGGGGGGAGAACAGCTCACTCYCGATTTAAAATTCCCCTTAATCTTGATAACAACTCCATGTGCAACATAAAAAAACAAAGCGGGACTGCTAAATTGCTACGGGATGCGAAGATAATCATTTGGGACGAAGCGTCAATGGCTAAGWGGCAGGCTGTGGAGGCACTTGATCGAACAATGCAAGACATCACAGGGGTGACACTACCATTCGGTGGAAAAATAATGGTTATGGRAGGTGATTTTAGACARGTCTTACCGGTCGTGAGACRTGGAACCCGAGCACAGATTGTAGATTCAAGCCTACGAATGTCACCTCTTTGGTCTTCAATTAAAAAAATACGTTTAACTCTCAATATGAGAGCAAGAAGTGATCCATGGTTTTCAGATTTTCTATTACGAGTGGGTGATGGAGATGAAGAAATGATCGAAGAAAACTTTATACGTATTCCCRATGACATGGCCATTGCCTATACTGATAAAGATAAATCAAAGCATGATTTGATTGACGCAATATTTCCATCTCTGCAAATCAACGGAGCAGATTCAAACTATATTATTTCGAGGGCGATATT
>NC_037530.1:35768752-35813318 GCF_001531365.2 Cynara cardunculus var. scolymus
ATGTTATAATATATATATATATATATATATATATATTAAATTAATCTAATAATCTATAAATAAGCTTACATTTCATAAATTAAAAAAATGAAAATTGAGGTTTTTGTGAGAACCTTTATTATAAAGTTTTTGTGAGAACCTTTATTATAAAGTTTTTGTTGAAATGACAATGATGTAAAAGGAAAAAATATGTCAGATGAGGTTTTTAAATATTCCACCACTATGGCTGCTCTAATATTCATCTTGCTATTATCTAAGGAAAAAAATAACATAGTGCGGTTCTTATATATATATATATATAGAGAGAGACACGAAGGGATTTGGACACTTGATCACTTTTAATCTCAAATCAATTCATGAAATTCGATTTAAAAAGAAATTGATTTAATGGAACTCTTCAATTATGATTGATCTAATAGTGAAGATTCTTTATTCTTATCCTTGTCACCAAAACTCTCATTCTCACATGAACTCAACCGTAATATATATTTATATATATATATATATAATTTTAAGAAACGACAAATGTATATGCAATCCGGTCTTTGGATTAATTGGTATTTTGTGGTATACAAATAGCTTAGAATAAAACAAAAAGCATGTAAAAGCTCTTAGAGCGTGGAAGAGTGAAGGTTGATGAGCACGCAACATCATTAGCCGCCCTCTTCAATTTTGACAATTTTTTTTTATAAAAAGTAATAATTACACCTAACATAAAGTATTATCATAATTTTAAATATTTATACTCATCTTCTATAAATATTTAAATCATAATAAATAATTTTTTATTATTTTAATAAATATTTTAATTCATTAAATTATATTGGTTATACAAATAAACATGGTTTTACTTAAAATATATCTTAATAAAATATTACATAACAATTGAAGGATAAGGATAACTGAATAAATGAAGACAGCCTATGCCCATCCCCTTGTATTAAATACATATGCATTCTTTCAATTTTAACTGTATTTCATTTCTTCAATCTCATGGATCTGATTAACAAGTTGTTGTTGGACTTTGTTTTCCCCATGCTAACTGTCACCCTTTTATTATTCCTTTGGCCGGCGGAGTTGCTGTTCAAGTTTTTCAACTACCTCCTCAGATCGGCTTTCCATGAAAAACTCGCCGGAAAGGTAGTTCTCATCACCGGAGCTTCTTCCGGTATCGGCGAGGTAATTCATATTCCTTCTTATTATATATGATCGTCAATAACTCCACATCATTTCAACTATTTAACATGTTTGTCAATTCATTCACTAGTATCTGGCATATGAATATGCGAAACGAGGAGCGCGATTGGCGTTGGTTGCAAGACGAGAGGAGCTATTGGATGTGGTTGCCGGGAAGGCCAGGGAGATCGGATCGCCCGACGTCGTTGTAATCTCTGCGGACGTTTCCAAGCTCGACGACTGTAAACGCTTCATCGACGAAACCATCAACCATTTCGGTACATGTGAGTATTATTAACAAACTCCCTTCTTAGTTGCTTGTTTTCTTCCATTCAGCCAACTAAACCCCAATGTTGGATTTGCAACAGTGGATCATCTGGTAAACAATGCTGGAATCTGCTGGGTTCAGGATCAGGACCAAAGATGTGTCTCAGACTATGTTTCGATCATGGTACTCGTCTGATTCCATTATCATTACAAGATAACGAACAATTGGCAAGAATTGAGTAGAATGTTTTGGTTATAGGACATAAACTTCTGGGGTTCGATTTATACGACCCAATTTGCAGTTCCACACTTACGAAAGACGAAAGGCAAAATAACCGTCGTTGCTTCTGCTGCTGGATGGTTTCCTAGTCCAAGATTAAGCATTTATGGTGTAAGAATTAAGAACCCTTGTTAGATAACACATCTGAATTTTGTGTTAGTTATTGGCTACTCCATCATCGGCTTTCAGGCTAGCAAGGCAGCACTAATAAGCTTCTTTGAGACACTGCGAATCGAGGTTGGTTCAGATATTGGGATAACGATTGTAGCCCCGGGACTCATCGAATCACCAATCACAAACGACGAATGGTTATCACAGGTACCTGCCTTCATTACTTTCTCTAACTTCTATTTCTAGTATGATCTATGTTAATTTATAAATCTATAGTAATATACTAATGTGGCTGAGTCTGAGCAGACAAACTTAGAATGGATGCCATTGGCATCGGTACAAGGTTGCGCGAAAACAATTGTGGATGGCGCGAGCCGTGGAGACGAGTACTTGACGTTGCCAGCATACGTGAGGGTGTTCTTTCTATTGAAACTACTCTGTCCTCGGATCCTACAGTGGATTGTTCGTGTTTTGATCGTCTTCCGTTCAAAGGATCCTCTACTCAACGGGAAACCCCGTAGCAGCAGCAGCAGCAGCAGCTGCTCGGATTCAGCCAAGTTAGAGTGAAGTCACGATGTGATTGTGATCATGAAGTACGTTAGTATCCACATTTGTAGCAACATTAATCAATGAAATGTACTGAAAACCCAAGTTCTTAACACCCCATGTACACAATAATTAAGAGGTTAATACCTATCCATGTTTACTTGTATCTATCTGTATCACAGTTATAGCAAATTATTCAAAACTCAATGTACAAAAATGGTCAAAATCAATATATAGAGAGAGAGAGAGGAGCGATCAAATGAAAACCATTCAATTTGTAAAAACCGTGAAAACCTTATTCAACCAATCATAATTTTTCATTTTGTTCATTTTTTTGTAATTATGAGAGGTTGATTGACCATTTTTATTGTGGATGGTGTTAATCATGGATATTATCATCTTCATTATTTTAATTTTAGAGAAATACATGAAACAGTTTCATTAAAATTTTCTAATCTATCCGTTTATTTGTGGTTGAGATTGGACCTCACAATTACAACAAACTAATCAGTTCTCATTTGATTAGGCCCCTATATATATATATATATATTCAAATTACATTCTTGTGGCCACGGAGGTTCAAATGCGATGACTCCGGGCTATCTGCAAAGCAGGTGGTCATCCTAAGATTAGTCGGCTCGCATAGCGAGTTGGATATCAAGGTTAATAAAAAAAATTACATTCTTGGTCTATGTGATATTTAAATCAAAATATAAGTTGTTAATTAAATATTAAAAAGTGATAAAAATATCCTCTGAGTTAACCTACTTAACAGATGTTTTTAACGATGTTAAGGCAAAGGGACCAAAGGCCTGTGAAAATGTAAACCACGGAGATGTTTCCATAATTATTTTGATTAGAGAAGTAGAGTGTGATTTTGTGTAAACCACAAGGACCAATCATGTAATTTACTCTAAAAAGTACAGATCATTTTTGGTCTCCTACGTTTGTCACTTTCAACAATTTTGTCCCTCAACTTGGTTTTAAGAGATTTGTCTCTCATGTTTGTCAATTCCCAATGGATTCCCTCCTATCTTTTGGCCCTTAAATTTTTCCGTGAAGTCCAATTTAATGAGACGTATTTTAGTCATTTTACATGTCTTCTTATTTCTTGTTTTTACAAACACCATCAAACTTTAGGGAATTGTTATTAATTATCTCTACATTAGTGTGTGTGTGTATATATATATATATATATATATATATATAGTTTGTTTCAATGTTTCAAATACAACTCATCGCATTTGTACAACCAATGCATTTGAGATATTTATGGAAATGATGAGAGTTCATTTATAATGATTTGAATATTTATGGAGATGAATATGGTTCATTAATTATGATCAATACTTTATATTATAAAACAATCAAAACTTCTATGAAATCACATATTAATCAAATGAAATGGATGGTTGAGGTTGGTTATTATACAACCCTTGACATTTGTGCAACCAATACAATCTAATCTCAACCGTCCATTTCATTTGATTAATATGTGATTTCATAGAAGTTCTGATTGTTTTCTAATATAAAGTATTGATCATAATTAATGAACTCTATCATTTTCCATAAATATTCAAATCATAATAAATGAACTCTCATCATTTTCATAAATATCTATTGGGTTGCATTGGTTGTACAAATGCGATGGGTTGCATTTGAAACAAACTATATATATATATATATATATATATATATATATATATATATATATCCACGATGACATCTCCAGCCATGAACACAGTGACCACGAACAACCATCACCACCACTCCGTCCCCCGATCAAACCCACAAAGCAAAGTCATGGGGCAGAAACCACATGGACCAAATCACAGAGAGAAAATCATATCACCATCGTAACCCATGAAAACTCAAACCAAATCTGCAACTCCACTTCTTCAAACAAACTGAAACCTAACTACAAGGACAAAAAAAACACATAGGGACCAAATTGTTGGCCAAAAAACACAGAGACAAATGATATCTGCAAAAAAAAAAACACGGGAACCAATGGAAACACAGAAGATGTACACACCTAGAATTAACTCGAATTCTTATGATGTTATTCATCCTTCTTGCAAACCTATTGATTCATCAAAAGGTAACAAAACCACATACCAAATCACAGTAACGGGAGGGGGTGGTATAGAAAGTTTTGGATAGGTGGTCATTGTGTCTATACATAGAAAGAAGGGGGAGGTTAAGGGAAATATCTAAAAAAAAATGGAAAAGCGAAAAACATTTTTTTTTTTGTTTTCTTATTCATCATTTTCTAATTTCTAATTTTCTAGAAATTAAAAAAATGATGAATATAGAGATTCATTCACAGATGCATACAACCCATAAATTGAAAGACGATGAATATGATGATTCATTTATATGTGCATGCAATCGTGATCGTCTGATTCTATTTTCATAACATCAGTTTTAAAAAGCGGGTGAGGCGGTGAAACATTTACATGCCTACACCTCTATTAAACAGGGTCACGTGGCATTTTTATTTACTTAGTTAAGTAGATAGTGGTGTTCAACTGTTTATTAAAGTCAAACATCACCATCACAAACATACATGATTATGTTTTGACGAAGAAAAAAAAAGTTAAAGATAGGAAACGTAAAAAATATCTCCACTTTTGAATGTACGGATGACATGTATTAAGATATATTGTATCAATCACAATTTATGAGTAGGTTTAAGATTAAAGGTGATCAATGGTCCAGATTTCTTCTTACAATTCTCAACTCAACTTTCATTCTCACATGAACCTTCGCCATTATATATTATGTTATTATGTGTACTTAGATGCTACTATATATATTTCAAGCTAAGTATACTTTATGTATATTGATATAGGGAATGGTTCAAACGAGAACATCTCTGTTTTACGAAAATGTGAGAACGTTTCTCAGCCTCCAAATTAATTAACATATGATAAAAATTAGAATAAATGTAAATTTATTAGTACTTGTCCATAATTTTCTATTATACTAGATTTATCATTATCTCTTAAATTTTGCTATTATCATCGGTTTTTATATCAATATGTCCTTTGTCAATAATTATGTGATAATTATTTTACTTTGCCGTGAGAATAATGTGATAATGATTTGATAAGTTGAAAAAAAAAATTATGATATGATAATCATCTAATAATTATGTTTTTTGTTGTGATAATTAAAACCCAACGACGATCACATCTACATCATCACTTTATTAATTATGTGATTTTATTGTGATACAGATTATGAACAGAATCCAACGATCGGTAATCACATTTCTAGCAACACTAATCACTAAAATGTCCGGAACCCAAGTTCTTAATACCCCCATGTGCACGATAAGAGTGTTACAATTATTCGTATTTATTTCTATCAATTTGTACCGCAGTTGAAGCAAATTTATTCAAAATTCAATGAACAAATGTTAACTACTCTAATGGGAGTGAAAAGTGAAATACTCGAAAACAATTTGTTGTGATATGTACAAGAATATCGACACCCAAGTTGGGGATCAGCCGGCATCTTCGAATAATAAATTGCAGAAGCCCATAAAAGATCAAAGAAAACAGAACCAACAAACAAAGGTGTCAAAGTACCTTATAGTTTTGATGTTTGCAAGAAGAAACTATGCTGCCTCGATTGCCATTGCAAGAGATCACTACTGTCTGCCATGATTGCTTGCAAAGGCTCACAGTTGTCTTGTTTCAGTTTCAACTTCCAGGATCAGTTTACGGGGATAGATTAATTGGATCTAACTGTCGACCTTGAGGTGCTTGATCATCATCACTTGACTTTAGTCTACTAAGAAGCAACCATGCATCAGATGGTGGACAACCCTGGTGCATTTCTGTGGCAACTGGAAGAGTAGAGGCTTCGTTTATCCGTACAAGCATCATCCCCTGTCAATTTTGTGCATTTTAACAAGCCAAGAGAAATTCTCCATCAAGAAGTCATATACCAAGAGATCAAGAAGCAAATAAAAGGTTTTCGGTAAAATTCAACTATTTGTTGTTTAATCGAAAAGATTCAGAAATGGCTTATGTACCTCAAAGTTCACCAAAAAAACTCTGAACTGCTTCATTGTATCCTTCATATCCTGAACCCTCGATGGGTTTGAAGAAGACAGAGCAGCATTTACCTCCTCGGGAGAATAACCTATCTTCCTTTGTACAACCTAAAAAATCAAAGCACTACACAAGAATTACATCCTAGAACCAGGATTCTACAAGGATCACATTCGAACGTCAACTTACATTGTGATCAACAAGGATCTCGGATATCAGGCTACCATCATCTACATATACCTGAAGCTCATATGTGCTCCTTTCCTTAAACTGGAATCCCTTAACTCCAGTCAAGATACACTGAAAGTTTTGCACGAATACAAGTAACATAACAAAATCACGTATTATTTAGATTTTTCTTTGCAAATAGAATAAAAAAGTAAGAAGCTTTTTGCTGATATATGAGACATCATATGACAAGATTTATTCATACATATTTTCAAGGTAGTATATATGCACCTTAATTTTACCCTCAACGTGAGAAGCTTTATCTTTTGATGCAGCCCATTTAACTGACAAGCTGGCAAGGTATGTAAAAGAGCTTTCACTGCTACGACTAAGTGCAGAATGATTCTCCTCAGCAGGCGCCATATGGGCATCTCCATCTCCATCATCTGTAACAGCAATAGGGGAAGGGAAAGATTCAGCATGTTCCCTGTGGAGGGGAATGGTGGGCTCTTCTCTCAACAGGGTCGTATCTACACTTCCCCTCGGGATGGGAACAGCAATGGAATCAGTTTCCTTATCCATAGAAACAGAACTCTGTTCTGCAGGTTTAGATGGAAGGGGTTCAATATTCTCCCTACGAGTGGAAGATTCTATTTCATTTCTTGGCAGGTGATGTCCAACATGTTCTCTATGAACAGGAACTGCAGAATTTGATGACACTCTTCTACTAACAGAAGCAGGTGTGCCACCTGTACATGAATGCATGTATGTCAAAAAGACGGGAAACAAATGAATGGTGGTAGCAAGTTGGTAACATGATGATGATGTTTAAAAACTTAAATCTAGCATGCTAATCGAGCTTTACTAGCCTTAGTATTTCGTTTTTTTAACACAGTTTAATCTATTCAAAAGTAGAGCGCAAAAGGCGATAGAAACATGACCATAAGGTTTATGTTCTAAACAAGTTCCATTAACCTAGGTAATCGCTTATCTTTGAATCGACAAGACACCGAAAAGAGCTCTAAATTGTGTTCACTTGCTGAACCAGTGTATAACTTTTATTGGTTGGTTAATGATGTTGACATGGACAAATCTCCATTAATACATAAGAATTTATGAGGAACATGAATTCACATACCTCGGTCATCTACCTGCATTGGAGATGCCCTTTGAGAGACAGGGTTATTTATTGGTCTTGAAACATGAATCTCCTCAGCAGGCCATGCAGCACGAGTAGCTCTAGTTGATAAAGGGGGAACAACTCCTGTTCTTGTTCTGAAATTGAAGATCATACAAATAAAATAGCAATCATGCTTCAAGAAAACATACATTAATAAAATTCACTTTCATAATAGATATCCACGTTTGGTGTTCTCCTTTTCTTATCTGTTTATAGTTTTATTCTTGATCAATGGGTAAATAAACCATCCACATGTTCAGACAACAATAATCTGCAGTAAGAAAGACGATTCTTCCACATATATAAAAAGCATGCATGTTGAGTATATGGCATGGATAAAAGATGTCAACATGTAGAAGTCCAAAACAGACAACAGATTGCCGTATGCTCTCTTTATCCCAAATTAATTAAGCCATTTGCTCAAAATCTAAGAAGGATCCGAGTTTTTGATGGATTTAATACAAAAAAAACTAAGCTGTAACGTCCAATATTTGATGAGAACTCATTTTTGGATGACAAAATAGCCAGGATCAATGATTATGAGAAATAATTTATCAAGAAAATGGTAAACCTCCAACCCGGTTTACATATGCTAGGAGGGGCTGTAAGTAATATGGGTGTTCATTTGTGAAATTGTGAGGATAAAAGACCATAATAAATAAGGAAGGAAGGGGCATGTTTGTAATAGAACATTGTCTAGTCTGTTAGCAGAAGGAGTCACAATAGTCAATAGGTTAGGGATTTGGGTATTCTGTTTGTAAACTTTGGGCGGAAGTCCTTGAGAGTAGGGATGAGCTTCCCATACCGTTTTCCCGAACCAAACCGAACCTGTACTGAACCGATGTTGAATTCTCATATTCAGTTCGGTATTCGGTCCCAATAATTAGTCAATTTCGGGTTTCGGTATTTGGTACCGTGATTATACCGAAAAAATGGGTACCGAACGGGGTAACTCAAGGGGCATTTTTGGCTATTCCAATTCCATCTCTATCTCCTAACTAATCATCTCTTTTTCCGAAAAGTAAACTACATCTATTCCTAAAATAAATCCATACCTTCTCCATTTGAATTCAAAAAATCACACATAACAAAAAGACACCCCACCACCACGATTTTGTCAAATTGACAATGTCAATCAAGAAATCGGTATCACCATCATATGAAGGAAATTGGCTCCTCCATGGATGAAAGTCAAGTAAATTTTTATATACCACAAGTTTTAGATTGTGTTTGTCAATCATAAACTAACTTTTTTTGAGTTAATTATTGGTTAATATTATAATAATCTTAATATTAATTATAAGTTTAATGTGCTTTTTTTGTTTAGGGAGATGATACATTTGTTGAGGAAACCCCTTATATCAACCTCGACAATGATTCGGATGTCGAAGCAAGAGGCAAAAGAAAACGAGCAAACAAAGCTCCTAAAGGAGGGAAGAAGAAGACTTTAATGTTGTGTTCATTGAAGAGGACGGAGTAAAACAGCAACATGGGAAGTGCAAGTTTTGTGACACGGTACTTAAAGCCGATCCGGTAAGAAACGGTACTTCTAGCCTTAAAAAGCATTATCCTATTTGTGATAAGAATCTCGAGTTTTCCATGAAAAAACAAAGTCACTTATTGTTTAAAAAGGAAGCTAGTGGGGAAGGTAGTGTGCAAACTTGGAAGCATGATGAGGGTAGAATAAAAGAAGCTTTATTAAATTTGTTTGTTGTTGGTGAATTGCCTTTCAAATTTGTGGAAAATGAGGCATTTGTTGGATAAACTAGTGCTTTAAATGGAAGGTTTATTTTGCCATCATGTCACAAAGTCTCTAAGAATGTTGGAAAGTATTATCTAGAGGAAAGGAATAAGTTATTGGCTTATTTAAGTAAACCAACAAACACCGTTCACTTGACTACGGATACTTGGACATCATCGTGTCGAAGGTTGAACTACATGGTTGTTACGGCTCATTTCATAGATGACGATTGGTAATGCATAAACGAATTATTAACTTTAGACCCATTGATAGTCGTAGGGAGGATGATGTGGGTCGTGAATTGTTAGAGTGCATACATGGTTGGGGGATAAGAACTGTTATGACTATGACGATTGATAATGCATCTAGTAATGATAAAGCGCTAGAGTATTTGGTGAAAGAGTTGCCTGATATGTATGATGGTGGGAAACATTTTCAAGTTAGGTGCATGGCGCATATTCTAAGCCTAATTGTGAAAGATGGTTTAAAGGAGAATAATTATTATATTGAGTGTGTGCAAAAGGCGGTTAGGTATATTAGACACTCGACACAAAGAATAGTCAAATTTAAAAAGTGCATGAAAGACTGGAACCTTGAATCAAAAAGATTTTTGTGTGGTGATTGCCCTACTAGGTGGAATTCCACCTTTGAAATGTTAAAGATTGACGTGGAGTTAAAGGGAGGCATTTTTCATGTTTGAAGTTGAAGATGATAGTTATTTTTGTGATCTTGATAGAGAACCTGAACATTCGGATTTTGGTATGTGCAAAAAAGTGGTCGACTTTCTAGAGAAATTCAAGATCAAAACAGAAATTGTATCGACCACTTCAAAGCCCTTAGCTCATCTTTTCTTTTAGAGAAATTCTAGATGTAGACAAACATCTACATGTGTGGGAAGAGATGGTCGATTTTTGCTTGATGGCTCGGGCGATGCGAGAAAAATACGATAAGTATTGGGAAAGTTTGACGAATTGAATGACTTTATGTATTTTGCCGTTATGTTGGATCCTATGATGAAATCATCTTTTATTGGACATGTGTTTCGAAAGTTGATTATATATAACATAATGAAGGAAAATCCTATGTCAAAAGAAGTGCTTGAGATGAAGGTGGCGACTATGGTGCAAGAGGTTGAGAACATACAAAGAAAGGTTTGACACATTTGACTTTACTTCGGCATCTCAAGAAGCATGTTATGAAAAAGATTTAATATCATGTGATGGGGGTAATGACTTCTTGGGGGAATTTCTACATGTGGAAGAAAGTAACTCAGTTGCAACTGACATCGAGTTAAAGAGGTGCCTAAATGAGCCAAAGAATTCGTATACTACCGGGTTTGACATACTTAGGTGGTGGAAACAAAATGCTATTCGGTTCCCAATTGTATCTCCGATGGCCAAAGGTAAATTGTTAATTATGTTTTACATTATTATTGTTTATGTTATACAATATTATTCTTTATGGATCTTGTATTTTTGTTCGATATTTTCGCAATAGAAATCTCCACCATGGCATCCGAGTAGGCATTTAGCATGAGTGGTCGTGTACTAGACCAATATAGAACAAATTTTCACCTTCCATAGTTGAGGCTCTGATTTGCACCCAAGATTGGGTGAGAAAGTCGAGGAAACCAATTGTAGATGACACTGATGATATATTAAAGGACGACGACATTGCGAAAGGTAATATTTGTTATGTTAATATTTACTTTATGTGTTTCTTGATTGTTGTTAAGATCAAGTATTAACTATCTTCGTTTCTTGGTTTTTTGGCAATACAGAGATTGAAGAGGCGATAAACAACCAAAAAAAAAGGGAAAAAGAGTACCAAAGATTGTTGAACTTTAGATTCTTGAACTTTTGGGATTGGTTTTTTGATATATTGAACATTTGCGATTGTTTAACTTTGATTCTTGAACTTCTGCGATTTGGTTTTGATTGTTTCTTTATTAACTTTAAATCTCCGGTCCTAAATGGTACTGACACCGAATTTCCCGTCCCGATACCGAAATGGTACCGAACCAGTAGATTTGGTTCGGTATTCGGTCCTCATTTTTTGTCCCAAAAAAATCCGGTACAGGTAACAATCATATCCCTACTTGAGAGAGTTATCTGACCTCTCGAATGCGAATGTCAGAAGGGTTCTAAAGCATACAACTAATTCCAAAGGAATTGTCAATTGATTCCAGTTTATGGCAGAAAAAAGTGGAGAAATGTAGTTGGTTTATTATTTAACATTTTAAAAGCTAATCACAAAATAAAGATGTAAATATTGCTTAGAATTTTAAGAAGCTACTAGATGCTCATTCAATTTCGCGATGGATATAAAACGTAGAAGGAACCATGCTACAAAGTCCTGCTTCCGAATAGACATTTCAGCGACAGGACACAGAGCACTGAAATGCAGTTTTGGTGTTTTATTCACCACAAAAAATGATCAATAAACCAACAAAAAAGTATAATAGAATACCTTTTGCCCCTTGGAGGCTTATTGACTTCATTAACAAGCCTTTGTCGTGCTGCATCCAGCTCCTCAACCAATCCTCCTAAAACTTGAAAGACTTCTGGAACCAGCATTAGAAGCCCATGTCGTATATGTACATTAGAAATAGCAACCTAAAAAAAGGCAAGTTAATCTGAACTTACTTGCTATGCACAAGAATGTGTAGCAATGTAGACAAATTAGACTAATTACATATCATGCTAAGTAAAAAACACAAGATAAGACTGGAATAGAGGTTTGCAAGACACCAAATAGGCAACAAACAACCTTCCTTACATATCACTCCAATATTGGATTCAGTTCATAACTAACATGGCAGTTCTTCAACAAATTATTCTAAGAAGTAGATTTTCTCTTGGCAAACTTCATCAAGTAAACTTCATTTGTCATATTAACCCATAACAAGTATGGATGCAACTATGATCACATTCAGCTGATATAACCACACTGACATGACTTTTCTTGTTCGACGGTACTAGAAGCAAAGAAGAAGACGTCTAATGAGGACCTAATTCACTCAATTCTTTGATCATGCACAAAGAAGGAGATTTTTCAACCTCAAACTTGACTGAGCACTTTCCTAAGAAAGAAAATGAGGAAACATGAATTAACCAGGTTTAACTGCTATGCACATTTAGCAAGCAAATTAGGCATTGCATCAAACAAAGGCTAAGGTCACACAAACATGATATCATTAAACTTATACCAATCACACCACACGCAAGAACTATAATATAGAACCTTCAGTCCAGCAGGAGCAAGAGCATCTAGATCTTTAATAGGCTGGTATTCCATGCCAAAAACTTGTTGGACACCATCAGTCATAGACAATTTAAGGCATCTCTTCAGGCCAGAAGGTGCCTTCTTGTAACGCTCTCGGAGAGGTTGACTAATATTGACTATCTCGTCAACCTGCAAAAAAAAAGCCTTTATGTCAGCTTGGAGTAGATATAAGCAAATGTCTATGACCTGCGACTCTTTGTGACACTGGGATTTCATTAGACATCCAAGATGCTCAATGGAAAGGGGAAAACTTGCCTAAAGAAACCCTTTTGGAGTACGATAGCTAGTTGTGATCAAAATAGCTGAACTAAAGGAAAGTCAAACAAATTCACAACCAATAGTTCTTTAACATAAGCTGAACTGAACGTGCACTTTCAAACCAAGCTATGGTGAGATATGCTTCATTAATATGCTGTTATATAGGGGCAAAGGAAGTACAAATAAATCAACTCAGAAATATTTCTCCTTTGAACAAGATGAAAGCTACAAGGATCTAATGCAGTATACTTAATCGACTTGGGCTCTTGACATATCACTGCAGGCTCTGATCCACTCAGACATAAATTGACGAACTATGTCTTAATAAAGCAAATCATCTCTGCATCTCCTTCAATACGCTTCTTGCGTTTGAGTTGCAAATCAGATACAATAGCTGTTTAATCCAAGCCCCATTCCAAATTCCTTGTGAACTAAGACTCACTATGCCATCTAACATAAACATCCAATGGCAGTTAATCTAAACAGTTTCTAAATTGATATCAGCATCTTGAAAATTAATGGAGTCCAATTTATACAACAAAATAATCAATCAAAAACTAACACGAGACTAACAAAACATAATATACCTGTAACACAAAGGGCCCAGGAAGATCAACAAGGTGCATTTGATGCACGTTATCCGGAAGCATGCCTGCACCACAGTTGTTCATATCAAAATGCAAAAACTTCTCAAAGCATAGCTTAGCCTTTTTTGTAGCATCGAAGCTGGGAAACCCAGGGACGACAGTCTGGAGGCCATGAAGGCAAGAATCCAACCATTCACTCCGTAATCTCAACCCTAAATCTTCCAGAATCCTACTAATAGGACTATCAGAGACTTCACCCATACCAACACTGCTAGTTCTAGAATAATCTGTAGAATGAACAGTCTGGTCCGAAGGCGGAGGCTGGGGAGAAGGTAAGAGATCTTCGTACGCATCGACGAAATCTTCGTCAGATATCTCGACTTGGATGCAATCAGATTGATTGGTAGGGTTAGAGTTTGAGGAACTTAGGGTTACATCTTGAAAATTGAGTGTTTCGCAATCGTTATCATGGTGTTGTGGAAGAGGTGGTTGAACTTCTAGTACGTCTTCTTCATCGTCTTCCTCATCGGATGAACAGATTATTCTCAGGCGCCTTCTGGAGAACATCGTTGCCAACAACAATGGCGACCTTTTTTCCCTCCAGTTTCCTCGTATTTTCAAAATTATTCCAAGTCGTAGGGTATTAAGACCGCCATGGTTCCTTTTGGTCGTTCGAAGTACTATGATTTTTTGGGCAGTTTTAATTAATTATTGATCTATCTCACTTGCTCGTAAAGCTCTTTTGGGGGGTTTAATGTTTATTTATGGTTTATTTGTACATGACTTAATTGTACAGATAGAAATGACGGCCATCAAAATAACATCCCTACCCTTATTTAAAGTATCGTCTTCTTGGCTCCTTTCCAAATGAGACACCCTATCGTCAATCTCTTTATGATTTTTTGTTTTGATGTTTAAATAATTAATATTGGGGGTAAATCGATCATTTATGTTATTCAGACTGTTGGTTTAGATAAAAAAAATTAAACAACAACACTCATTTATCCAGACAGACAAATTATCTCGGACAAACAAATTTATCCGTAAAAGACTTAAAAAATTTGGTAAACAGCCCCATAATCTCAAATTTAACTTCTAATATACATTATATCATTCCGTTGAGAAAGAGAGTTAAATGAGAAGCATGAAAATGGATATTCGTCCTTTGATACATATTAGGATGAGATACACCGAGATGTATCGGAATCAATCCTCATATCAAGCGTTATTCATATATGAGTTTTGAGATTAAAAGTGATTATCTTTTCTTACGTTTTTCACGTTAATTCTACTTCATACGATTTTTCACCTTATATCTATTATTAAATATATTTTTAGATTTATGATAAAAACACATTTTTAAAAAAATTATAACACATCAACCTTGTTATAGTAACAATTATAAGAATGTATATCTCCCCTCAATATTAAAAGTTTTAAAGAATTATCTAAATTTAAATATATTTGTTTTTCTTTCTTTTTTCTATTTTAACATACAATCTAACATAGTTGTTGGAGTAAAAAAAACCAAGAAATCTCCAAAATCTTTATTTTAACATAGCTATTGAAGAAGTTCTAACATTGACATTTTTATAGCTTCGAGTAAATTACAAAAAATTGTCTCTTGGTTTGTTAAATCTTTTTTTCATCCTTTTTTATATTTTATTTTTTTGGAAAGGTATCCCGAGCTATATCCAGACTAATCCCACAAACCCAATGCGTCCCATAAACAGACTTTTTGGCCATGGTAAAAATATGATTCAAAAATTAACCACAAAAATGATACCTGATTGGTTTGAACTTGGCTCCAAATGTCACAAGTTCAAATCCAAGGAGGAATAAAAATCCCCTTTTAGCTACGGAGGTTCAAATACGGTGACTCCTGACTATTTGCATAGCAAGTAGTCGTCCTGGAATTATTCGGCTCACATAGCAAGTTGGATATCTAGGTTGATCAATATATATATATATATATATATATATGATTCAAAAATTTGTAATAAATCTTGATGCTTGAATATAAAAAAAAAACTAAGTATTCATACAAATTCTACATTTTTGTTACAGATGGATCAATCAATATATTAGAAAAGATAAGATAAAAGCAGCACTGGCACTAATCTAGATTAGATTATTTTAAGTTAGAGCATAATCTCTACTTGAGGTTGAGGTTGAGGATGGGGAGGCTTCGCATTCACCATCGTACTACCATGACCATCTCTCCATCTACTTAACCCTGCATCCATCACCTTCTGAACCACCTCCATTCGCTCCCCCACCACTGATTCTTCCACCTCCGCCATCTCACTCAACTCTTTCTCCATTATCGCCTCTACCTCTTTCAACAGCTCCATCTTATATTGCAACTTTTTCAACTGTTTGTTTCAATATCAATATCAATATCAAAATTAAACATTTTTTTTTATAATTTGATGAAAAGTCGAACAAGATGCATTATAAGAAAAATGGAGCTCACCTGTGTATTAATTATGGTCGACACTAAACGTTCAACTTCTCGATCTTCTTGGATTGCTAATAACTTGGCATGCGCAGCTGCGGCACCCAGAGCTGTTGCAGTCGTAGCTCTCATCCGTAGTGGTAAAGGTATTATACTCTTTTCTGTTCAAATGCATATACAGTTCTAAAAGTTAATCAAGATTTTATTCTAAAGAACAAACAACCCATGAATGTCTCTTGATGGATGCTGAAAATTCAGAATGATACAAATCACCCGTAAAATACCTGATTCATTAGGCCTTGCATCCATCTCCGAATCGTTGCCTTGACCAATCCTACAAAGGGAAGAATATAGAATTCTTGATACGTTCTAATTTACAGAACAGCGTGTAACTTGCTAGAAAGAGATGGATAATAACCTGTCAGACTCGGTTGTCTGTGTAGACAACCGTAACTCGTTGCCATTTTCTTCGCGATCAAATATTTCTTTTGGAATTTGATTTTCATCACAAAGGGCTGTAATAGCAGCCTCTGCTGCAGAAGCTGCAACATGTGGACCGACCACAGCAGAGATGCGGGTAACCTAACAGAAGAAAAACAAACAATGCCAGTTTGATGAGGATTCCACTTTTAATGTTCAATAATAATCACAATGATGGCCATAATCGATGATGTTTAGTGATTTTTGTTCAGGAAAACAAATTTGTATAATCATTCTAAACTGGTTTTCCATTTTCCAAGTAGTATGCAGGCTTTTTCCCTCGTCACATCTGTGAACAGAACAACCAGTCCATATTTATGAGAAATAATCTCTCCCCATGATAGCTTAAGGGAAAAAAACTGCTACAAGTATCTAAAGAGTAATAGCATACCTGCCGCATTAGTGAATTACTGACATTGGGGACGGGTTTAGAACGATCACTCTTCGGAGGACAGTGGTCATCTAGATCTCCATCTTGCTGCTTATGATTCTTTAGCTCACAAACTTGACTTTCATTTTCTCTAATCTCTTCAGGGACAACTAAAGATGGTGCTACTTGTTCTACTTCATTATCTGTCTGCAGAGAAATTTAACGGATTTCAGTCCAGAAGAAAATTTATGACATCCAATTAATCAAAGGGTGTTAAAGAAAAAAGCTGTCACCTGCTCCATCTTTGAGTTGCTGGAATCTGAAATCGGTGCAATGCATATTCTCTTTGGAGGGGGGCCTTCGCTATCAGCATCACCGTTCTGTTGACTTTGAGCTTTGCTTTCAAGTTCAATATGTTGAATTCTGATATCTTTAGTCTCTTGAGGTGCTGGTGGGCCTACTTGTCCTCGTTTCTGGTTGTTTATATTACTATTGGTGTCCCGGTATCTGCATCTATCATATGCAGATCCCAACATAAGCTGACCGAAAGGTAATTGTATAAGTTTGGAAATACACTCTGGTTTACTCTTGGTTTGAACATTTTGCGCCACAAGATCCCAGTCGTCTCCATGCTTCAAAACAGATTCTAAAAGAAGTAATGTTTCTGCTTCAGTCCACACAGCAACACGATTTCCATCATCAGGATTGTCATCGACAAACTTGAAATCATCAATAGACTTGTTCTTTCCATAAGTTCCATTTTTGAAGCACTTGATACAAATGATGGAACTCGCATCCTGATATGAAAAAATCAGATAAGAAACCTTGAAAGACAATCTGATTAACTAGACTGAAATCAGCAAGTTAATGTTAGCATATTCTATCACAGATAAACAAAAGTCTAAAAGTTGAAGAGAATGTATACAGAAGCATGTAATGTGAAAAGAAAAACAAAACAAAATGGTTCACTGGTTAGCATTCAATTATGCAACCATGTGGGAAGGTTTAGATCGTTGGCCTATGCTATCATTGTCGAGCAAAGACAAGTTGGTGAAGCCAGCATTCGAGTCAGGCACACATAATCAGAGCATCAAAACAATTAAAGCCTGATGTCAGAAAAGGAAACCCACTCAAGAAATCAGCATGAATAACAGAGGGAAAACATGAAAGAGCCGGTCATGTCTTTAAAATGCCAAATCCCACAAGTTGTAAAGTGCAGTGGTATAAATGGAATACCCGAACTAAAACAATGATTCAAATATATGTGAAAGCCATCCTCATACACAAAAAATAAAAAAAACAAACCTATACTTTTGGAAGATATAGAATATATTTTAGAGCTTCTTCTACTATAGTCAGATCTCAAAATTCATACCTTCATAAAGTGATGCAATAGCAGTTTTGTTAAGGATAACAACTAAAGATGACATATATCTGTCCAGATACACCACCAGTGCTGGTTGAAAACTGTACCATTGGCTAGAACATGCAGTATGATAGTTTAAATTTAACATGGGACTTTCCTTGGGCTGATAAGATCCAACACTTGTCTTTCTTGCAAAAGGTAATGACATTAAGTTAAAACGTAAATTTCATTAGGCAAGACCTGCATGGTTGTATTGTAAAACTGATAAATAGATATTCACTGTGGCAGACCCAGGAATTTCTTTGAGCGGGTGCACCTTTAAGGTGGATCAAAGGTCTGCAAAATCGTGGTTGGACCTGGGGGAAGTCAACACGGTTTGACCTAGGGAAAAGTCAATTGTGTCAATTTGAGGAATAAATACATTTTTTCAAATGGAATCGACCTTGATCCTTAAAATAAATATATGTTGCATAGAAATTGAGATAAAAAGAAGGCGAGTTTTTAAGATGAATTGACATTGGAAAGGAAAATAAATCATGAAAAATGAAATAGAATCAAAATGGGAGAAATATTAACAAAAAGTTGCATTGGTATAGTGGTAGTAAATTGGTAATGTATATAATTGTACTTGAACGAACTCCTCCTAACTATATTTTTGATGTTAACATTTTCAATTGTAGGGCCTGAGTAAATGCTCCGGCTCAGCTCTTGAGCCTAAAATTAGAAGATAAAAAAGAAAATGTTCACCTAAAAGATTTGACCCCTTGACCTTTTGTATATAAAGTAGTAATCCAACCATCCCACCAGAATCTAATTTTTGTTATAGATTTGGTTTCAAAGTATTTAAGGGAATCCCTCAACATCAAGTGGGTGCACCTTTCAGACAACTAAATTTTTTTCTCTTGCAATAATTGAGTGAACAGGTGCATGGGATCCCGCTCAGCTCCTACTAGGTCCACCCATGGAAACTTAAAAAAGCACTTAATGTATCAAGATACACTGTGGTATTCTTGATGTATAGTGCTATATCTTCCTTTTCATGCTATATGTTAGAGACTAGATAGATAGGAAATGTATCAGTTTACATACACAGGTACTTCAACTCTGATACTTAGCAAGTATTCAGAAGTAAAAACATTCAAACGGTGAATACCATAGTCAGATGACTGGAACAATGAAAGTGGAAACAATGAAGAGAGAAACAACCAATTATTGTCTGTCAAACCTCTTTGTGCAAGTATAAATGCAATGTCATATCTAAAGTCTAAACCAAACCAAACAAACCCATATAACATGTCATGCCATATCTATGAGCCTTAAAGAAAAATGGGCAGAAACTCCAGCTAGAACATGTATGTTGCTCTCATAGTCCAAACGAGCAGGCATTACCAAGCAGGTCATTATTACTGCCTGAGATTGGCCAAGATTATAAATGGTAAAGGCTGGCCAGAGACCACAAGGAGTTATAACCCTACAACATATAATTGTGTTTCTGAATCAAAGATGACAGACAACACATATCACAAGTAGAAGAATCTAGCAAGAGGTTGATAAAACAAAATAAGAATTTCTACAATGTACAACTGCAATTATAGATCGAACACCTTCAACAAAAAACTGTGAAAGGCTGCAAGCACTGATCTTTGCAATATATATACACACACATGAGACTGGTATGTAATCCTGAGTCCTTGATAATTACTAGACGATGCAGGTGGCAATATATTGAGAAATACCTTTGTGTACTCGTAATGACCAGACTCGCACCGCTCCTTGCAACTCTCGCAGACCAATTCTATCAATTCCTGGTAAACATCCGAATGAGAAGAAAGCGGTGGCATTTTAAAATCACTGTCAGCAAAACGGGAGCCGTTGTTAGAAGTCACGCTAGCCGGCAATGAAACCGGCTTCAACGAATTTGGAATCGCAACAACCCTAACCCCATGAGGAGGCCCTTCCTCCACCTTAACCTTCCACCTCCCTGCCTCCTCGTCCTCCCTAACCAAATCACCATCTTCACCACCAATCACCGACGACGACGGCAATGGAGCACCAAAATTAATCAACCCCCACTTTTCGAGAAACAGAAACACCTTAAGAAGATAATTAACGTCGCCTACCAAGGATTTCCGGACTTCGGAGAAGGTTAGCCTTCTAGAAGGATCTTCCCGATACTTGGAAATAATGAAATCTCGATACTCTTTATACACCCTAGGGTTTCTAGTAAACGAAGTTCCGTCGAAAAACTCCTTGAGTGAAGCTTTCTCGATTTCGTGAATGTTATCCCAGGAAAACCAACCTGAACAAAGACAGAAAACAAAATTGAACTAGGGTTAGGGTTTTTTTGATGAAGAAGAAACGGGGAAGGAGGAGTGGACTTACCGGAGCTGCCGGGGATGGTGTAGAGTTCGAATTCGAAGCGATGATCGTCGGCGGGAAGGAATGGTTTTAAAATTTGGTGGTGTGAGCTCTCCATCTGGGATGGATTTTGTTTTAGGATGCAGCGAGTCACTCTCTCTTATAAAAAACTGAGTCAGTCCGAGTCGTTAACTCACAACTCCATGGTATATTTATAAACTCCTTTGCTTCCTTGTCTCGCTATGTTTTTATGCATTTGTTGGGTTCCTCTCAACTCGACCCACTTTTTTGTATATTTAAATATTCATAACCCTTTAAATTTCTTTATCTAGAAAAAAAAGTTATTTATAATTAATACTTAATTATTTTGGAATAAAGAAAAAATGTTGGTATCAACTAGGATTGCTTAAAAAATCAAGGAAACAGATCAATCCAACCTAAAAAAAACTTAACTTTAGACAATCTAACACATAGTTGATACAAAATTATGACAAATCGAATCTATTGAAGTGGAATCGGGTTAAGGTAATTTGAATTCAATCCAACACAATGAACCTGATGTGTTTCGATACTATGGATTGTTAAGACCTTGATTAATACTAATAATGTACTTGCGTGCGATGTCGTGCAAATCATTTCGATTATGAAGCCGAGAACCCGAAATGGCGATCTTGTTTGAAGTTCTGTTTTATTCTTCGTCGCTCGTGATGCTAATGTTATAGTTTGTTGTGATTTTAATTTGTAAATTATATGATATATAAATTCAAAGCTAATATGTTTAGTTGGTCGAATATTTTGAAAGACAGTAGTGTGATAACAGTGTTTTTTAACCCATATCATCTGTTGTTCTTGTCTTTTAAAGATCGATTTTTGCATTAACTAATAGTTTGTAGTTTTTGCAACTTATGCTTGAAAAATAAAATGCAAGATTTTTGTTTGAATAAAAATATGACAAGAATACTCAAAAATTATATATTTTGTGATTAAAAAATAATATAGGGTACTGTAATATTTCAAAAAAATAGGCCAACAATAAAATGAAGCAAATGAATTGGACTCTCGTAACTATTTATGAAAATCAAGTTGATTTGTTCTAATTTAGAATTTGAACCAACATCAAAACAAGAGTTAAACACCGTATCAACAACAAGATATGAAACAAAAATTGTTGAGAATTTAACACATAAAGCACTTGTTTTACGTCTTTTTAGTTAGAATAATTTCTTTTCATTCTCACATTGAGTCATTTTTATTTATTTATTTATACATTTGTTATTATGAAGCTAAATATTGAGGTTGACTTGTTGGTACTCTTGGATGAAGCTAATATAGATTTTTTTGTGAAAACAGCAGGATGCTACAGCATTGATGCAGCGTCGATCTGATTCATGTGCAGTTTTTTTGAGGGCTTAATGGTCAAGACACTGACTTTTTGACTAGTGGAAGACAGTTGTAAAAGCTGATTTTTTAGTTAAAATCCAATGTTTAGACTTTGGTTAGGCTATTGTCCTTTTAGTTACTATTTTGTTATTATGTAACTAGCTTTTGGAAGCTTAGCCTCTAAGTCTTTTATTTTTGTCTTTTAGTAACCCCTTTTGTGTATAAAATGAAGGCTTAGGGTGCCTTCATCTATGATCCATTAATCCATCTTTCATCCATTGTATTCCATTTCATTAGCTAGTATTGTAAACCCTCTCCAATGGTGGTTTTATTAATCTTTTGAAGTTCTTCATCTTTTCTTCTTTAATATTCTCATCTTTTATTTTACGTTCTTTATTTTACGTTCATTTACGATTATTATCATTTACATTCCATCATTTAATTTCCGCAATTTACATTCTCGTCATTTACATTTCCGTCATTTATTTTCTCGTCATTTACATTTCCGTCATTTATTTTCTCGTTATTTACTTTACGCAATTTACATTTATGTCTTTATTTTCCGTCGTCTATTTTTTACTTTCCCTTATGAGTAGCTAAGCTTTTATAGCTTGGGTGTGAGACGGAAAGATGAGATTTTCAAACCGAACAAAAGTAGCTAAGTGTTTTCGTAAACGACGTTTCATTGTTTCATTCGAGTTTTTATAAAACCAAGCACACTTYTTGAYGGGTTGATCACTTGAAAGTGTTAAAGTGCAATGGACTTAGAGATAAGCCATTAATAAGCACGTTAACTTGAATGACATAAGAGGTAGACTTGAGAAAGTTGCCGACAAGGAGACTTGTCATTTATGTTTTTCAAACTTAGCTCCTGACGGGTTGGTCACTCTTCAAAAGTGTCAAAGTGTGATAGATTCAGAGATGAACTATCAAGAACACGCCAACTCGAATGATATGAGAATCGACTCGAGAGAGTGATTTTTAACAAAAAGATTTGTTTATCCATATATTTTGAAAACAYCATYGTGTCACTATYYYCGGTCCGGACACCACATAGAGATATGGGTGGAAAGCTATAAGATAGTGCAATGGTGAAGTCCGAGAGGAATGCCTTCAAAATAGATGGTGGAACTTAGTTTCGAAACACTGCTTGCTGTAGCATTCCTATAGCATTGGCTGCTGGAATTTGTGTTTTGGTCTCACCTTAAGTCTTACACCCTTGCTTCTTTTATATATTCTGTATTTTGTTTTGAATCACCTTAAAATCAAACAAAAGTCTTCAAAATCGTCATTTGAAATCATCTCTTTCATTGGACTCTAATCTAACTTTGGCTACAATCTGCGTGGACGATAATCCGGTACTTGTACCACTTTATTACTTGGAAATACGATGTTGGGCCGTATTGTATACTTGCTTTGTGGTCCAATTTCATATAGTCTAAAGGTGTGAAATATAACCGATCAATTTCCCCTGTTGAACAATTTTAAAATAACGAACAATGAAGCAAATGAATGCACAAAACATATATTTGAGCAATTAAAACTTACTTTAACATTACTAGTACCAAAAGTCAGTGTCTCCTGTAAAACGGTAAAACCTACTTCAGGCAGGTATTTACGTTATCTGTCAAAATACAAAATCATCTTGTTGTTGTGTACTTTGAGGCATATATAGTTTTCAACACGTCTTCTAATTCTACTCATCCTGCAACTAAAACATATTAGATATATAAATACTTTTCGAGAACAAACTATATTAGAAAGTAGGCATTATATCAAATACCAAAATAGAAATCCACTATACTACAAATCAGCTCATAGCGAAATTACTGATTAAGAGACCTAACAATTAAACGGTTCAAAGGCTCTACAACTTGTGATAGGTGCACAAAAATACGCGTCTTTTTTGTTTGGCTGGGAAAATACCATGACCTTTTTTTATATAAAATACCATAATACTAACTGACTAACAACGCTAAACAACCCAGACAAATAACATTGTGTACAGTTACAAACAATGTTTTAAAGAAAAAATAAACTGTCAGGTTATAATACTATTTACAATCAGATAAGTATGAGGCGAGCCCAGATAATCCAATCACTTTGACCACTTTTGCATGAAGTATGTTGTTTAGGGGATACATATAATATAAAGGTTAAAGTTGTTTATTTACATAGAACATCACACAAACGTATTGATAAAAGATATATCACATGATTAAACAACACTAGCAAACGAATGAAGATTAAGGGGATGCGTTGGAAATTCAATAACAAGCGAGTTTAAAAATCAATGGTTATTGTTGGAATTCCTTAGTGTGCATTGTTGTTATTCTTTTATGGCACTGAGTATTATCCATTATGTCTCTTATATGTGTTAAAAACTTGATTTTAGACTGATCAATTATTGGCTTATGTAACGTCCAAGTATAAATTATACTAAGTTGAAAAGAATGTTAAAGTAATGGGTTAAAAGTGAAAGTTTGCGAAGATTATTAAGTGTAAGAATCCAATATATTTTTCTATAAAACTGGGGGCCAAACAATATATCCCACAAACTCGAGGGATGCGTTTTGCCAAGTCACAATTAGAAATCGATTTGAAAAGCGCCACACTTGAAAATGACATATACATATGCGTGTAATAAAAATGTATGATTTTATACGACATGACCAATATAACATATTGCAAGAAAAATTTACATTTCGTATGCATGTGGATCGACACTACGACATCTAGATTACGTATTGACAGGATGTAATGTCAATAGAAATACCAGAGCCGTACTTTAACTGGTATATACGACGTGTTCACTTATGTACCTTGAATGTGATCGGTGGGCATTGATTAATTGAGAATGACGAGTTAGTAATTTATTAGTAAATATAATAAGACAATTCATATGGTGTGACAGTTAATATCGAGACATCTCATGTCATGTTTTTACTTTCATATATATTTTCAAAATTATATCATGCTTTTGTTTTAAATATGTTTGACTTGAAACGTGAATGTATGAAGTACTATGGTCATTTCACGAAGTGATGCTTTTGTGAAATATGTTTATTGTAACTCATAGAGGTAATTCAATGATACGACATTGAGTTTGGTCCCAATTGGTCACTGGTTCGAGTTCCAATATGTCCACTTGAGAGGGTCCCATGAGATAAGATGATGTGCACACAACTTGACTGAGTTACCCGTAGTTATAAAATATCATGTTTACTGACTATACATATACACATGCATTAATGAAACCACAAACTCATATAATTTGACATATAGTGCATGTATCTCCAGTAGATTAAGAGCTCGTGTAAGCGATATTAACGTCATAATAATGACAATTCAATATGCACGAGATGAAAATGGTCTAGCAGATTTTAATCAATAAGAAGTTATGTGCTTTCTTAAGAACTAAAGTATATGTTCATCTGGTGACATCCATTGAATGTGAGGGGAACCGAACCGATACAATTCGATTAACATTGGATAATCGATCCAAACCAACCCATTGAATGACTGGATTGTTTTGGTTATATTCATAGGATGTTCTTATTGAATATCCATTGGATCAAATTGAATCAAACCAATACTAATTGGAATGGATCCATCCAATATCAAATGAAATGGATAAGTGGATCGGATTGGATCCATCCAATGCGTTCATTCAATCAAATTTTCCAACGTGAATTTGATTAATCACTTTAAAGACGTGTTAAAACCAGTATAAGCAAAATTAAAAGTAAAAAACTCAACACAAAACAAATTCATATTAAAAAAATTGGAAACAAATTGATTGGATGGGTAACTCGATGGTCATCTGATGCTTAATTTGATAGGTGATTGGATGTTGGCCGATTTGGTTAGTTCTTGACCGCCATACAAGAACCGATTGAACAAAATTGGATGTTGAGATTTCAACCCGATCCAAACCAATTACAATTATATATCTAATTATGGTCGGTCGGTTCTAACTAACAGTTTACTATGTGCACACCCCTTATGAACGTTAACTTTATTTACAGATCAATAGGTGAGAAAGAAAGGCAATACTGTGATGTTGCAAGACATGTCCTAATAAGATAAAACTTGATTTAGAACACGATGTTACAATCTATATGGTCAAAAACCAAGCAATAAATACCATATCTTGTAATACAATAATCAAAAATTGAAGCCATGTTAACATTTTGAATTGTCTTTTAAAAAAGAACTTACGTAAGTAACACATGTGATAGTACATGTCATGGGCTTAGTGGTGTAAGAGCGACTTAGCCTGCAACCTAGATCGCGCCAAAAGTTGTTCACGTCTCTAATTTAGTATCATATGTGATGAAATAATAGTATCACATGTGATTGTTTATAGCAAAAATGTGTTCTCATGTTTTCATTTGAACCATTCCCTTGATATAAGTTATAAAAAAAATAAAAAATCATTTGTGTTTAGGGTGTACACCTTTTCAATTTTTAACGAGCGACACAAGTCGATATTGAACACTAATTAAACTCTTTTAAATTAACGACTTGAGCTTCACAACAATAATGCTCGACTTGCCTCTTTCAATAACTCTATTAAACTTTGTCGAGTTGAGTCGAGCTGTGTGAGATCCCATATCGGTTGGGACAATTTATGGTACAGTTGGTCTGAGATGTTACAATTGGTATTAGAGTCGGGAACTTCACGATCCTACATCGGTTGGGGAGGAGAACTAAGGTTGCCTTATAATAGGCTGGATACTCAACCAAACATGTTCTATACTTGTAAGTCAAGGTGTGTGGACAAAGTAGACAGTATCTGGTACGGTTGGTATGAGATGTTACAAGTTGAGCTATTTGAGCATATACTTTTTCAAACCAAGCATGCGCATGTATTCATAAATCATACAATAAAAATATGTTTATTATCGAGCTTAAAACTAATAAACGAGTGAATTGGTCGTGAGTTTGAGCCCCTAAACAAGCTTTAACTCAAACTCGATAATTCAAAAATATTCAAGCTCGAACTTGAGGCTGATTTGAAAAAGTTATTCGAACTTGAGCCTGGTATTATTTTTCCTTGCCGAGTTGAATGTAACATCCAACTTTCTAAAAGTCCATTTAAGTTGCTAAGCATGTTTAATTAAGTTAGTATAGTATTTTATGGATTAGTACTTACTTAAGTTATATTGGAATATGGACTTCTGGATCGAGTTAGAGGCTAACATTTTATATTTAAGCTTCTTATATATCAATTATGAGATATGGAAAGTTTCGTGGAAAACGGAGTTGAAACGACCAAGTTACGCATGAAGGACTAAATCTGTCAACTATGGCAAACTAGGTGGATTGTTGACCAAAACAGGTCAAAACCGTGCCTAGCTCTCTAAATCAGTCATATTTTCTCACCTCTAGAACTCTCACATACTCAAGGTGCGATTTACACAGACTTAAGATTAATCCTTCAATCCTTGATGATCCATGTTAGATTCTTGAGGATTATGTGTTAATCATCAAAGGTATGCTTCTAATTACAAGTTTATTTCAAGTAGAAGTGTTAATTTAGAGGCTAGATTTTGTATTTGAAATATTATAAAAGATAATGTTGATTAATGTGTGAATTTGAAGCTAAAATGGGTAAAATCTGCAACATGCAGTGAGTTATAAAGTTGGATTTTGACAGCTTTGATGCTGCTGTGTTAAAAATTCATAACAAATCACAGAAAAATCTTAAAAATGTGAGGTTAGTTTCATTAGAAAGCTTTAAGAGGATACTTTTATTTAGTATTTTTAGGTCAGTGGCTAAATCTGAGTCTAAGTGTAGTAAAACAGGGTCGAACAGAGGGCTTTACAAGAAAGTGTAAATAGGATAATCAAGATATAAAGTGTATAACTTGAGGTTGGGATATAGTTGGTTATTGATACTTGAAATGTTTACTCCAGGGGCTGTTTTAAGGCTATTTAGAGCCTCTAAAGGTTTAATGCTATTGTTGATTGGAATTGGATGTTACCGCGTTCGGTTGTTTATAATAAAACACTGTGAGTTTATACCGAACTTATACTTATATATAGTATATGTATATGAATTCTTACTGAAAAGTTGCTGATTTTGCATGCGTTATTTTGTAAGGTGAATTTTCCATAACTTTGTTTTAGTATTTCTTAATCCTTTTACGTTGTGGTTGGTCCGGATCCGAGACTGTTTATTTGGTCTTTTGATAAACCATTATCTACGGGTATTACTTCGTGTGATATGCCGTAGCATGGTGTATGTCCACGTATCCCAAAGGAGAGTGAGGTTGGGTGTGGCATACCGATTGTTGTATTCACGTATTCCGATTGGTAGGGAGCCGGGTGTGAATACTTTGCACGGGCCCTATAGACGAAGAGGGGTGTGGTGCACATGTATATTCTATTTTGGTAGTGATGCCTTTTGTATTTGATATGTTTTTTGGTGCTGTAATTGATCTTAATTATCCTAAAAGTCTTATTAAGCATTGTATGTTAAGGATGAAAGATCCAAAGTTTTCTGCTAAGTTTTCTGCTGTGATTAAATGGCCAAGTATGGAAGTCCTTCAGGACCAGAGGCCCTCTGGACGACCAGAGCCTCTGGTTGTACTGCGCTCCTGGACGAAATTTTGGCAGATTTTTGAGTTAACAGTCTAATTCACAAATAAACGATTCTTTCTGTTTTGTTTCGTCTAATATTTGTAATTTTTTTATAAAATATATAATTATAAGCTTTGGTATAATTTTTTAAGCCTTGTCGCTTATTTTTTTAGAATAAATTTTATTTTCAGGAAGGTCGGTAGCTGTCCAAGGGAAAGATAAAACAGTTTAGATCTGCTTGTAGGATTCCAGATCCTGGATATCTTTTTGGTACTTGTTGTGCATATATCGTATTGAGTTGTATCTATGTATATAATACTTTTGGGTAGATACATTTGTATTTTTGGACCCGACTTATAGTACCTAAAATCGTCGGTTGCAGGCTTCGTTATTTTATTTTTGGTGGAAATCTATAACATATATCCCGTATTTGCTTKGAGATTGTTTTATGGAAAATCTTTTGGATAAATAGTTTCTTTTTATTAAGAATTAGCGTAACCGATGTTACATTGAAATAAGCTAATACTCAACTCAACCTGTCTACACCTATTGTTATGTTAATTACATACTATACCACATAGTAAAAAACTTGAACATATCACTACTTTTTGAAGCTTATGGACCCAAGCCTATATTAAGTTAATAATTTGATTTTGAAAGCTCAACTTACTAAAATAGTTGATAAATTATCGGAGGTGATAACAAAACTGGATATAATCATTAGACAACTATTCTTGATAGAGATGTACAAGACTTGAGTCAACAGTAAACCCAAGATTATAGTCTAGCCGATGCACTTATATAATGAATTACAGTCTACAAAGTCGTCTGATGTGTTTTTAGCTGAATTACATTGTTTCAACTTTCGAGGGATTTTTTGGTTGATTTGAAGAGATTTTTCCGTTTTTGTTTGATATCCCTTGTATTTTTTAATATTCTAAAGCACCTCTTAAAGTTAGCATGTGCTCAATGCACAAAAAAAAATTATATTTGCAAAGATCGGTTAAACAAGTGCAAGGTACACCGCCATACCATGTTAGGTTCTCCGCTAACCTAAGTCTTCTAAGCCCATTTTCAATAAGAAAAGAACTAGGTTTCTTCGGTGTGCCCGAACGAGTTTTTTTGAGCTTGACCAAGCTTTTTGAACTAGACTTTTAGAAAAAAATTAGGCCCAATCGGGTTTTAAGATTTGACTCGACCTGGGCTCGGGTTCAAGTGGACTTTAGATTTGAATTTTTGTGTGGATGTGTAGTTGTTAATGACCAAAAACAATCAAAATTAAAATTCAGATGATTTAAAAAGCTTTAAATTGATTTAAGGAAGAGATTTTTGTGAATTAAGAAGAAAAGCAAAAGATGCAAAAATTTGGTTGAACCGCGAAGAAACTGCGCTAATACATTTGGCACGAAATTCAAAACCCTCTAATTCTTCCCCAAAATTCAATCGAGCCCGCCCAAGATTTCCCCCAAAAACCATTTCAACGTTTCTCTCACCCCTTTCTCAGATTCAATCGCAGTATCAACAAAGCCCAGTCCTTTATTTCTGTCTCTTCTCGTACAACCTGCCCAATAATTTCACTTCTCTTCCACCTTACAGGGGTTTTTGGGTGTTTCTTGATCTGTCTGTGTGATTACTTACACATACGCTCACACTGTCTGAATCTCAATACACACAGAGTTTGTGATTTATCGTTTGTTTTGTGTTTTTCAATGGCATCCGAGATGGAAACCCTAGAGGGTAAAAAACAAGAAGACGTTCCTAACGTTGGAGAAGAAGTCGAAATGAAGGACAAGGAGGAATCCGAAAAAGAAGGTGAAGAACAGCAAGAGACTAAAGAAGAAGAGGAAGAAGAAGAAGCTAAAGACGAAGAGAGTGATGATCAAGAAGAGGCCGAGGAAAGTAAAGGGTCTAGTAAAAGAGGGGCAAAAAATAGCGCCAAAAAAGAAGGCAGTTCAAAGAAAGTGAAGACTGATTCGAGTGCAAAAGAACCTGTTACGCCGATCGAGAGGCCAACCAGGGAGAGGAAGACCGTTGAACGATATACGGAGTCTATGAGTAGGCTTTCTGCCACCAAACCGTTCTCCATAGAAAAAGTAAGTCGCCATTTTGTTCATCATTGTTTTGACTAGAAATTTTGAAATTTTCTTACACGCGTTTATACGGATCGATGCAGGGACCAGGCACCCAGCTCAAGGATATTCCAAATGGTACGTTTATGACTGCCTTTGTGCTTAATTCATGTTCAGTTCTAAAATTAGGGTTGAAAGATTAGCCAAAAAGAAAAGCTCTTGAAGTTCCTTAATTATACACAAGAAGCAGCTTTAATTATTCACCTGTCATCATGTATATGCATATGTCTTGTGTTACAGTGGTTACTAGGTATTCTTCTAATATACTGTAGAAAGTATGAGTTTCTAAGTTTGTAACAATGATGCAAGGTTAATACCAGTAGCAACAAAGTAAGTCTGAAGGGTTATTGATGATTGTATTTAAGTGGTGGCTTTTGTTGATGCTGGTTTACCGTCTCCCCTACTCGAGCTTTGCTGATGTCTAGCAAACTGTGCAAATGTTTGAGGGGGTTTTGTTTTTTTACTACTGCATTCACTGAGTTTTAAATAGGGTCATCAGATTAGGTTTTAAAATGTGTAAATGGATTATTGGTTGTAACCTTGATGTGTTTTAGTATTTGTAGTTGTTGGGAGTCTGTTCTCTTAGTGGGCAAGGAAAAGGAGGATTTGAATCCATGATGCAGAAGGTATTACCCGAGGGCTGGGTTGGGAATTATTTGTTCTAAATGCTTGCTGGTGTTGGGATGCTGTTTATGCCTAATTAGGATAACTAGATCATTTGGGGTTTTGAGTCATGATGTTGAGGTGGTTTAAGTGATTGTATTCCCCTTGTTCGACTTGAGAGACATCTTTAGGGCAGGGATGCCTCTTCAGGGTCTGCGTGTCATCAATTATGAGTATTTAGTTTGGGCACCTTATCCTAACATGTACCAATTATCAAGCATGATAGATGTATAGAACATATTTCCTTTTGTTATTTTGTTGGTCATGTCACTTTGTGATTTGTGTTGTTACTTGTGCTATATCTTTGAAGCATGTAAACACTTCACATGAGTATTTTCAATGAAACACCACATGACACCCAAAAAGTGCAGCTGTGGATTTGGGTGCTGAAGGTGTGGGGTTGGCAAGCATGATGAATTCAAAGCTCTGTGAACCATTGCAGTTATTAATTTGCACCCTTTAACCCTATCCACCTAATATGGACCACTGCTCATGATTATATATGTTGACCCTAACAGTTTACTCATGATTATATATGTTGAACCCTCACACTTTACCTATTTCTTTACCTTTTAATCTTCTGAGCCCAATGGTTACTCTGTTAGGGATTCATATGAATGATACTCCTTCCTGAATCTGTGTAATTGGCTAATTGCATATATGTTCTCACAAATATTTCTCCCTCAAATAATTGCATGTCTTATCTTTTTTTTCCCCCCTCCAACTTCATTTTCATTGCCATTTCTGTTCTCTGATCCTGTCACTGCTTCCCCTTGTTTATTTTGGTTTTTCTTATAGTTCTTCTTATGACCTAGGATTCTTAGTGTTCTCAAATTGAAATTTGGTGGTGCTTTGCATTCTTGAATCCTTATTAGGTTATTCAGCTATATATCACACAACCCAAACTATGGTATCATAGTATCTCATCAAGTGTTGGGATGTCCTTGAGGGGGGTGATTTTCTAACATTCTGTTGGAGCTTTTATACTTGCTTTATACATATTACTTTAATCTTTCATACAAAGTCACACGGTGTCTGACTGAATTTCTAACACTGATATACAAAATTTTAATGCTGGTGGGCTTAAACTTGACTCTTCTGCTTCTTGTGACATAAGTTTCGGAGGGTGTTTGTTTGCTTAACATGATAGCCTTTCTATTTCTAAGTGGGAGCTTAAGCTTGAATAATCTTTTGCTTCTTGTGACATACATTTTAGACTGTTTTTGCTTGCTTTGTTAGCCTTATTATACCTAGGGCAGCAGTGGTATGCATTGTTTTCATAATTGTTTGAGGCGTACGCCTTGGGGAGAGGCCTTAGGATTCCAAACCTGAGGCGCCTTCTCAGGTTAGCTGAAGCGTACGCCTCAGTCAGAGAGAGGCACATATTGAGGCGGTGAGTGGTGGTGAGGTGGAGGCCTCTAATGATTTCTGTTTAGCCAACTGGTTCTTTTCTAGAGAAAGAAGATGAACCTAAAAGTTGTACTTTTTACTTAAAGACCCAAAGACCAGCTGTTTCTACAATAAAAGGCATCCTTCAATAAAAAAGACTGTTGTACTTCCACTTTGTGTGCGTTTATATGTATAATCGGTGTCTTCAATTTGTCAGTCACTATTCTTGCCGTGCTTGAATATTATATACACACACACACATATATATATATTGTATTATTTGTATATATATTTTGTATAAATACTTTAATTATATATATGTCCAGAATTTTTGTGCTATATATATATATAGTAGTAAATACAGTGTATTGTACTATTTTTATATATTTAGTATATATATTTTGTATTATACATATACACACACACATCCGCCTCGGGGTTTACGCCTTGCCTCACCGAGGGAAAACGCCTCGAGGCCTGATTCTGTTTTTAAAATCTTGGTGGTATGACAAATAACTGAATTGATTTGATAAAGAAAATGGTGGATTATCTTCTTGTGAGCAAAGGAAAACTGTACATTTTCTGTAGTTGATTTTTTGATGTTTCTATGTTTATGTTATCTTTAAAGATTAGTATGTATTCCTGTCATCCAACATTGAAAAAGTGCACCTTTTGAAGTGATTTTAGGCTGTTGTGTAAGCTTGAGAAGAGTAGTAGCATGTTGTAGTAAGCTTGCAGAAGTATATAGGTCGGTGTTCATGGTTTCTATTAGGATTTATGGTTTTAGATATTTCAAGGAGGTACCAGTGGAGCACTCTACATGAGTTATTGCTGATGTTTTAAAAGACAAATTATTGATTATCTTACAAGACTAATGCATCTTAATATATGTAGAAATAGAAGTCATCTACTCTTGCAATCTGTGAGCTGAACCCACTTGTCCTTCTCATGTATTGTGCTTTTTGAACCTCCAGCTTCTTTATAAACTACAAACGGCATAGTTGTTTGTGAAACCAATCTTAGCTATTTATTCGAACTAAAAATGCCAACCTAGCCTACATTTATGATTTGTTGTTTGAGATGGGTGAAACTATTACTTGGATATGCTTTCTGTAAGGATTTTATGTCTAGAGGCGAAAGTACTACTGTACTACTCATATGCTTTCTGTAGGATTTTTTGTGAGCAGACTTGTAATGTCTTCATTCATAAATATTGAAAATTTGCACCTCTCCCAACTACATAGCTTGTTCAATAGCATTTCTTTTTCATGTTTATTTAATTTGAGCTCTAAATTGGCAAGGAATCTGTGTGCTTAGCTATCACCCAAAATTTAATCTTGTTTGATTTAGATTTTGAAGTATACACTAGCTTGTAAATGATTGCACCTGGTATCAATAAGTGATCCTGTAATTGATAGTTTTATTTAGATTTTCTTACATGTGTTTGACAAGGTTAAGGTTCTACTTCATATTTGTGCATCCATAGTCCTTTCAAATATATTGTTAGATAGGCAAAATGTTTCAGTGACTGGTATCTTTTTTGATCACATTTCATGTTTTGCTTATTTTGTTGGCTTTGCTTTCTTAACTATATACCTCATGTGTGTGTTTGCCTGTGTAAATCTTACCATATTGGTTGTTTCAGTGGCATACAAGCTGTCCAAGAGAAAGGCTGATGATAACTTGCAGTCACTGCACAACATTCTTTTTGGAAAACGAGCAAAGGTGAAAAGTCTTATACTGAAAATTTAAACCCGTTTGTCAAACTTTTTTCCTCTGTTTATCTGAACTTTGGTCCACTCATGACATACCTGTGTATGCATGTATCTTTCTTTTCATACATATGACAGCTAACTTTTGCTGGTCATGTTGTTTTCTGATTGTTGATTGCGATGCATGCCCTTGCAGATGAACACTTTGAAGAAGAACATTGGCATGTTTTCTGGCTTTGTCTGGGCTGATGATGAGGTGAACATTTCTGCTTTATTGAATATCGTGTTTGTGAGTTGGCATATTCTACTTGATCTCTTACATGTTTCTGATTATCCCTTTCTTCTGTGCCGTCCACTTCTTTGTTTTTCTTCCCCATTCACTTTGACAGTGAAAATTGATAGGAGATGGTCACATTCCTGTATGATTCCGCATTTACCCTTGCAATAAGTAAAAAATGAAAATGAAAATAAGGCAGATCCTGATGCAAATGAGAAATCATTTAATCAAACTTGTGGGTGCTCAGTCTTCAGGAGGTTTGAGTAATAAGAAATGATTAAATGCATATAAGTCTTTAAACTTACCCTTGCAGCAGTAAGTAAGCAAATACAAATTATAAATTGAACAGATCCTGATGCAAAATGACAAATGATTAGCATGATCAGAACTTGCTTTTTTTGGTCATTATGAGCTTAACTTTGATGACTCACTAGGAGACATGACAGGACCAGATCACTGTCTTATGTCTTAAACTCCTATGATCAGTTTCTTTGTAAATTGTAACCCAGTTTCTGGTGAGTTAATTGTGTACATGCGATTATTTTCTTTACACTATTTTTGCCAAGGAAAAGCAGAAACTTGATGAACATAAAGGCAAAGCACATGGCACAATCTTGTATGGTTATCATTTGTCATATTCAGTAAATACCAATTTATGATCAACCATAGATGTGGCAAATTGTTACTCCATTCTTGACTAAGTGAACAATTAAATAGAAGCTGCCTATGGAAATATTAGACCCTTAATAATAGGAATAGGAAGAGTGCCATATTTCTTGAAAAAGACAGTTTTTTGAAGAAGTTCATTTTATGCATCGTGAGATTCTTACGTCTCGGTGGGGATCTTTACCTTAAAAGAAAACTTTTGTGGGTCCTTTTTGCACTTCCCAACTGTTTCTATGTAGGAGTGATGGCAACCACTGATCGTTCTTTTTTGATCATATTTGTGGTTATAAATTATACCTAAAATGAGTGGCTGTGTTGTTGATTTGTTTCTGCAGCAGGAAAAGCAAAAGACAAAGTTGAAGGAGAAACTTGACAAATGTGTTAAAGAAAAGTTGTTTGATTTTTGTGATGTCTTAAATCTTCAAATTCAAAAGTCATCTCTTAAGAAGGCAAGCATTCATTTTAGCATCATCTAATCTGAACCATGCACTATGGTACACACTGTTCTGAACATCATGTCATTGTGGGCATATATTTCAGGAAGATGTTTCATTAAAATTGTTAGAGTTTCTACAATCTCCACATGCTACAACTGAAGTCCTGCTTGCTGACAAAGAACAGGTTCGTATTCCTCTCAAATCAATACATTTCCCCAGTCCCCACTTGATGTTTCTTTGCAGAAACTGATTTTCAAGGGTGCTATATTTAATCATCCCAGTTTGTCACCATGAGAAAGTGTGAGACTAAGATCCATTTTTTAGTGCTCCATGACAGCTTGTATGTTTTGTTCTCTCTATATGATGGTTGCGGTGAATAAATTAAGCAACAATAGCAGTGTAAGCTAAAATATTGTTTTCCTTTAATTTCAGAAAGGTAAAAAACGAAAAGTGAAGGCAAGAAAGAGCAGAACCCCATCAAAGGTTTGTGTTTTCCCTACCTCTGAAATGTATATGCATGATCATTTAAGTGGACAATGTTGGTTGAAATCTTGACTAGTATTGCAATATTTTAGTCGATCTATGTGATGAAGATTGAAGACTGATGCTTGCTACATTATATCTTTCTGATTGTGTTTATTTGCATGTATCAATGATGATGCAACACAAAGCCTTTTAATCCTATCAGCTGCACAGGCTAAACATGATGAGTAATATAGCACACATGACAATAAAGAAATTACTATCTAATAATCAAATGATTAGTTGTGGTTTGTTAGAGAAAATTCCATTTGGGTTTTATGGTGTTCGTTTTGCATTTATCTATATGCAGCATGCTGATGTGCTGAAAGCTGTTTCTTTTTTGTGGTGGGTGTGGTTTATTTTGCTGCAACATTTTATGTCCGACCACAAAGTTGATGGAATTTTATGATTCTGGTTTTAATTCCTCTCTTATCAAATGCAACTATGTTTATTCCCCACATTGTCATCCTACTCAAAATTATTGGTTGATAGAAAAAAGAACCCCAAACCAGATAATCCTAGTATGTCTCTGGGGTAGGTGAGATGTACGCATACCTAACCTTACCCTGGATGGTAGAATGATCATTTCTGTGAAGGTCCCCGACCTGCAAAAAATTGTGTGAAAAAGAAAGCTTGCAAGAACAATCTGAAACCATGAGAAACAAGGAGAAGGTGGAAAAGGAATACAATATTAAGCAAGAGAAGACGATTGAAAGAAGACAAAAGACTTGAAAAAAGTAAGTAGCACCATATAATCAAAAGTAGGTACAAAGGGACATAAGGAAGGTAAAACAGTGAGACATCCTCTAGTCTATCGTATTCGTAGGACTCTGGCAGCTCATCTCTCGGATCACTACCCAACCCACCCTCTACCTCTTGAGTGCCCTTCCTCTAGTTTGAGACTAGCTATGAATCTCTACCTCTTGTTTTCTCTGCTAATCTTGCATCTTCTACAACTCCTATCAGAGGTCATGTCATCAGAATTGCCTAAGGCTTCCATGTCTATCCTCAGTTGCGCAACCAGAAAAAGAAACCCCTACTTGACCCCATATATGATGTTGCTGGAAGAATCTATCTCAACATCTTTACCAGGACTGCCATAGTTATCAACTTATCATGCAGTATGCTTTAGATGGCTATAGTTGGCTGAGAAAGATAAGTCATGTGGGGCAGTGTTCCCACATACAAAGAGGTGGGAATCTGCCTGAGTTTATAGCTAAATTATTACAACATTTGTAATTTGCTATAATCATGTAAATGGTGATTTAGTGTTATATATGGATTTGGTCATGAAGGAGGAGGTAGAGGGAAGACATGCTTAATTTTTCTCAAGTTGGCCAAGAGTGAAAGTGAATGGAAGTTGTGTTTGAGGTTTTAAGTGATTAGTTTGTCAACCTGCAAATGAATTGCATAAGTTCATACAACTTTGAATTTTCATTCTCATGTGTGCTTTCTGGGCTTTTTTTTAATTACAGTTTTTGGTGTCTTTTTGACTTGATCTTGTTGCTTGCTTGCTCCAAATCCCCAAAATGTGCAATTGTAACATTGGACTGTTATGCAAATATGTATGGATTATACATGGAAATGGAATAGTAATGCCAAATGATGATGCTTATGAAATTTCATTAGTTATTTGTGGCATCATCATGTTGGTGTTTGGAGTTTGCTATTTTAAATGAAGATATCAGATATTTTCCATCTTTATAACCGTGTTCATGTTTTGAGTTGTTACTTTTGGATTTGGTATTATGAGTCTTGATCAAATTTTCTACACTTAAGACCGTTATAATGTAGATATGATCTTCCTTTTTCCTTCTATAGAAACAATCTGGAGAGAAGCGCAAACGTTCATCCAAGGCTCAGGAAGAAAATGTGGATGAAGATGAAGCTTCAGAGAGTGAAGATGATTCTCAGGAGGAAGATGACAAGGTTACACCTTCAAAAGCAGAAAGTGACGAGGAAGAAAATAAGTCAGAAGAAGGTGGTGAAGAGGAAGAAGAGGAGGAAGAAGAAGAACCAGAAAAGCAGCTAACAAGTGAAAAGAGTTCTTCAAAGAAGAGTGTTAAGAAGGATTCTGGGACTAAAACTGGAGAGAAGTCCAAGGCTAATAAAAAAGATAATTCCCCTAAGGATGTGAAATCACCCACCAAATCCGATAAAAAGTCTTCTACTTCTGCTTCGAAAAAAGGTGCTGATGCTTCTGGTAGTTCTAAGGTATCAAGTAAGAAATCCAAAGAAGAAAAGAATAGCAAAAAGGTAGAGACTTCTGTGGCTAAGGATAAAACCTCTGGCAAGAAAGAGTCTGCAAAGGCTTCTACAAAAGATCAAGGTACATATGTTTTTTTTTTGTTAATCGATTCACTATTACATGCTTTCATTAGTAATCATGAAGATCCTTACACGACATCATCATTCAAGTGTCACACTAGCAATTTTTTTGTGTGCTAGTGGTTCCAAATACAGACGTATTACTGATAAATAAATAATATCATTCTACAGGCAAAGGAAAAACCAACAAGAAGGCGAAGAAAGAACCAACAAATGAAGAGATGCATGCGGTGGTTGTTAAAATTTTGAAGGAAGTAGATTTCAACACTGTAAGTGAATCTAATGTTCACCCTTTTATCTTGTTTTTCTGAATGAAGTTAATGGCTAATGTCACTAATATAATCTTTTTTCTTATGATGCAGGCAACTTTATCTGATATCATCAAACAACTTGGTATGCTAACTTCTCTTTTGTTCTCCACAAACATGAAAGCATGGTGTAAGAACTTCATCTTTTTCCAGTTTTTAGCCAACCTCGTTAATTTTGTTGTTTTAGGTGCCCATTTTGGTCAGGATCTATTGCACAGAAAGGCAGAGGTGAAGGCCATAATCACTGATGTCATAAACAGCATGTCTGATGATGAAGAGAAGGAAGAAGAAGAAGAAGCAGAAGGTAGCGATGAGGATGAAGATGAAGATGGTGATGATGATAATGACAATGATTCATAGGCTGTGTAGGTGTTATCTATAACAGTTAGATAAACATGTCTAACATAAGGAAAGAACAAGGTGGCTACCAGAGGTAATCAATGTACAGAAATTACCATCAGCAGTTTCTGTGCAGGATACACCAAGAACTTGGCTGTTCTCATGTGTTCTATAACTTTTACTTGCATTATTTTGTACCATAGATCGGGAGCTCATTTGGTAGAAGAACTTGTTTGTTTTGATGGGCTTTTGTAGTTTTCTTAGGTTTTGTTGACACCAGTCAGCTTATAAATTTTCTGCTGTAGTTTGTTTTACCGATTGAAGTTTAGCTCTTAGAACTTAAATTTGCAGAGTTGGTATGGATTTTAATGGGAGTATATGAACGTTTATTTATCTGATCCATGTGCACTAAATAACTACTGTTTTGGTGGTTGATGTTTGTAATTGCATCATGTTCTTGTGCTTTGAATGCTTGTTTCCATTCTGATTACTTTCCCTGTTTCATACCATTTGTAGAGAAAGCTTTTAAGTAGTCATTTTACAGAAAAATAGCAAAAAAAATCTCTGTATTTACTGGCGTAACTCATCATGAGTAGATATCTATCTACCGTTAGATCTTTACAGCTTTAGCCTAGCAGGTAAGGTCAGTATGCGCAAGTTTTTTGATCGGCCAATGTACAAGTACCTGTAAGTGGTCTGGATCGTGCCACAAATATACCAATTTGATTGAATATTGGTCATTTAATAGGCATTACTTTTGAAGATTGAATTTGCATAATGTTTAGAACTTTAGATGTGAAGGGTAGTTTAGTTTGTCAAGCAACCAAAATCTTGGATGCCAACCCCCACCAACCATACCACACCCTAAATTGTTGGTCCCATATGGTATTGGTAAGTACCAGTAGACTACCCACTCTCCTCCACACCATACACTTCAAATATTGTATCAATGTGTCAACAATATATGTATGCATTTGTATAAAATCTGGCTAAAATTAGGATTCAATTCTAAAAGTGGCTAAAAAGTGAATTTAGTTGAATAGATTTGATTATTTTGGACAATTTTGCCCATTATCTATATATGATAAAATTCATACTCATGTGACTTAAACTTGATTTCTAGAAAAGATGGGTTACCAGATACTGGTAAAACAATATTTTTTTGGTATGCATGTATTTTGTAAGCAGTGCAACACTTGTTCATAAGTTTTTTCACCCTTTGTTAAAAAGGTATGGGTGCATGAGTGTCGTATAATTTTGTTTATAATCTATTTGATTGTCTTAATACACCAACATCAGGCAAAAATAAAGATTCACATGATTTTAATTTTAATCAATAATATTTTCTTCCCTAAACTTGATTCTACCTTTCAAATAACAACATAATATAAATACCATAACTAACCTGTTCTTTTTGAAGTATATAATATTTATATACAACAAATAAACTCACACACACACACACCCTCCTCACCTATGGTGAGCTTTGAGCCCCTGACCTCCTAGGAGGCCAAAAAATACGATACTGCTAAGCTAAAAACCCTTTGATAACCGGTTTAATTTAGTGTTTCATGTAAAGAAACATAATATAACACTATTATAACCATACTTTTTTTTCTTTACCATAATATAAAAAAGACAAACCACAAGGGTGGTGCCTGATTGATTTGAGCTTGAATCCAAAGGTCAAAAGTACCAGGAGGTCCCAAGTTCAAATCCAAAAATAAAAATAAAAATCCCCTTGTGCCATGGAGGTTCAAATGCGGTGACTCCGGGCTATCTGCAAAACAGGTGGTCGCCCTGAGATTAGTCGACTCGTATAGCGGGTTGGATATCCAAGTTAATAACAAAAAATAAAAAAATAAAATAGACAAGCAATTATTAAAAACAAATATATAATTAAGTCTTCTCCACCCTCTCTAATTATTTAATGTGTAAGGTAAACCAATAATGAAAGAAAAACCCCCAAATTTGATCACATGTCACTTTCATTTTTATTGTTAACCAAAATATTATGTTGTTCATCTTCCCATATCTTGTATCAATCTCTATATAAAGACCCATAATTTCTTCCCAATGAATACACCATTTTGGTTTTCTACTCTCATCTCCCAAAATTAAAGGTACAATCATGAAAGATGCATGTTGTAGTATGATCATTTGCATGCTCCAAACTCACACTTATCTGTCAATTGTTATACATTTTTTTTACTGAAAAAACTTTTGATGGTTTCATAACAGGTTTTTCAAAATCAACAAGACTGCTAGAATGGTGACTACCGGAACCTACAGTGATAAGTCAGGGGTTGAATTGATTGTCACACGGATGGGAGAGCCGACGCTTGTGCAACCCTTTGAGGAAACTGAAAAGGGTCTCTATTTCCTGTCTAACTTGGACCAGAACATTGCTGTTATAGTGCGTACAATTTATTGTTTTAAGTCTGAGGAGAAAGGGAATGAGATGGCCGCTGAGGTGATTAAGGATGCGTTGTCTAAGGTTCTTGTTCATTACCATCCTGCTGCTGGAAGGTTGACCATTAGCTCTGAAGGGAAATTGATAGTCGATTGCACCAATGAAGGTGCGGTTTTTGTTGAGGCCGAGGCTAACTGTAATATTGAAGATATCGGTGATCATACAAAACCTGATCCTATGACTCTTGGCAAGTTGGTTTATGATGTTCCTGGTGCTAAAAACATTCTTGAAATTCCTCCGCTTGTTGTTCAGGTTAGTCGTTTTGATTGATCAATTTAACTAACCTCTTCTAACCAATGTTCTAAAAGCTTGTGACATGCCATGATCCAATACGTAGTTCTTATAACGCGATATTTGTTTTTAAAAAAAAAAAAAAAACGTTTTTAGGGTCTTACTTTTTAGTTTTTAGTATATGTCCTAATTTAGATGGTTTAATATAATTTTTCATCTGTTTTTCATGGTTTTCTGGTTTTCAATTTATTTAGCGTTTTTCCCTAAACCCGACCCTAAAATTATACATGTGATATATAGATTTGCTGTTATAGAGTTGAGTTCCGGTAAAAAGGAGAGTTGATGTGAGAAGCGTAAGAAGAGATCTCCACCATAAATACACATTAGGATGAGATGCACCAAAATGCACCAGATCAATCCTCCTATCAAGCGTGATTCATAAGTGGGTTTGAGATTAAAGTTGATCAAGAGTCCAAATTTCTTTTTAACATAACTCTCCTTCTCACCCTCACATCACAAATCACAACTGCTTTTTAAGTTGCAAGGAGTTGATATGAGAAAATCAAATTTATATTTGAATTACGCAACACTATTTCTTTGGTCTAAAACTATGGCAGGTTACAAAATTCAAATGTGGAGGATTTGTGCTTGGACTGGGGATGAACCATAATCTGTTCGATGGAATTGCCGCCATGGAATTCATCAGTTCTTGGAGCCGAACCGCCAGAGGCTTACCGCTAGAAGTGCCTCCATTCCTCGACCGGACGATTCTCAACGCCAGAAACCCTCCCCTCGTCGAATTCCCTCATGATGAATTCGCCGAGATCGAAGACGTATCAAACACCGTTGATCTCTACAAAGAAGAATTAGCTTACCGCTCGTTTTGTTTCTCACCGGACGACATTCAACGCCTCAAAATCAAAGCCACCGCAGACGGCGACATGCCGACTTGCACCTCTTTTGAAGCTCTATCGGCTTTCGTCTGGAAAGCCAGAACCGAAGCACTTCAAATGAAACCAGATCAGAAAACAAAACTCCTCTTCGCCGTAGACGGACGCTCCAGATTCGAACCACCGTTGCCGGAAGGATACTCTGGTAACGGCATCGTGCTAACCAACTCTATATGCAAGGCCGGAGAACAGATAGAAAATCCGCTGTCGTTCACGGTGAAGTTAGTTCACGAGGCGGTGAAAATGATTACTGATGGTTACATGAGATCTGCGATTGATTATTTCGAGGTAACAAGAGCTAGGCCATCACTGGCGTCTACGCTGTTGATCACCACATGGTCAAAACTATCATTCCACGCCCAGGATTTCGGTTGGGGCGAGCCGATTATGTCAGGTCCGGTGGCATTACCGGAGAAAGAAGTAATCCTGTTCTTATCACATGGAAAGCAGAGGAAAAGTGTGAATGTGTTGCTTGGATTGCCTGTTTCCGCCATGAAAACCTTCGAAGAACTCATGAAGCACATCTAGATCTACAAAATCAAGGTTCATCATGGAATTACTATCTGTTGCCAAAATATTTGCTATTTTTTTCATGATTTTTATCTTTAAATTTACAGAATTCATATCGATATCATATATTGAAAGCTCGATTCACTTGACTGAACTTGTATTGAAGACGTGGAAAGCTAGATCTATGAATGATGATTTGTGTTTTTGCTAAAAAGTCTATTTCCGTGATCGTGATAGAAATTTATTATAACATTCATGCTACATACATATGTTTTTTTTTAATTAATCTGGAACCGCTATGCGAGCCGACTAATCCCAAGACGACCACCTGCTTTGCAGATAGCTTGAAGTCACCGCATTTGAACCTCCGTGGCCATAAGGGGATTTTTATTCCTTATTGGATTTGAATTTGGGACCTCCATGTACTTTTGACCTTTGTAGCCAAGTTTAAACCAATCAGACACCATCATTGTGGTTATGTTTCTTGCATCTATATATTTTGGAGTTCTCTTTTTTTTAGAAACAACAATCTTATTAACGAACCACCGAAGGCTAGCAAGAGGCTAGCGCTAACAACAAAGTCGATAAAGGGCTGATACACCAAGCGTTTCAGTCGAGATTATTACATGATTTCAATCTAACTCTAAGCCAGTTATACGAAAAAAACACGATCACCTTGGAAAGCACCACAGGAGGATATCACATACTACACAAATCAAGGAATTCCCAATCAGGAAGAAGAATATCTTAAAACATTGTTTGACAAATATAAACTAGCTTATTTTTTGAGTAATCATTTGGATCTACGTAAACTAGTTTATAAGATAACTTATTGTAGGCCACTTGGAGTAGCTTACGAGGAACTTTTTGATACTTTTTTCAATTATAATTTTGTTTAATATTAATTATAAATTATTATTATAAATTATAAATAAATATTAATTATTATTAAATATTAACTATAAATTA
>NC_037530.1:35813679-35822652 GCF_001531365.2 Cynara cardunculus var. scolymus
TAGATTAATATAAACATTTTCTAAAATTTATTTTAACAAATTCAAAATTTATAGTATATATGTATAGTAATCAATTTTAAAAATTTTCAATTAAAATTTATAATATATATATATATATAATAATCAATTTTAAAGTTGATTGAGTTTTTTTGAACTTTTCCTTTTTTATATTCGGTTGTGCTAAGTTTCTTGGTTTTTGTTTAAGAGCATGCCAGTATTTGTTTTAGGCTTAACTATTATGCAATAACAAGAAATGTCTGAATTGGATAAGGCACGATATATTTACCGTCTACATTCAATCATTTTATTTCAGACATGTCTTAATAGAAAAAGACAATCTCATAGAAACTTGGTTGTGTTGATCTTTAAAATAAAAAAACGAGTTAACTTGTTAAATGGATCCAAATGATAAAAAAATATATTATAATTTTAATTAAACAGCAGGGAAGAAATTTGATTTGATGGGATTTGTATTTATGGAGTATTGAACATGAGAAAGTGATTGCAGGTGAAAACGAGTGTTATATATATCAAGTTGGGGTGATGCAGATTAAAATCATTTCCGATGGTTATATTATTTTAAATATTTTGGAAATCCGTAAAAAGTTCGTCTAAACAGTTATACTAAATTTTTTAATTAATTCTTTTATTCAAATATCAGAACACACTCTTATCTTTTTATTTAATTAATATTTAAATAATAATAATGATATATCCAATCAAACTATGTGGTTTTCCAAAATCTTCTAAAGATCCATGCTTAGGGTTATTTTTAAGAAAGCTTTTTTTAACATATCTGCTATTTAATCAGATAAAATATCAACAACTGACTGGATATGTGAAATTGAATATATATATATATAGAGAGAGAGAGAGAGAGAGAGAGAGAAAGAGAGAGAGAGAGAGGACGCTTCAAATGCAACACATCACATTTATACAACCAGTGCAACCCAATAAATTGAGATATTCTGGAAATGATGAGGGTTCATTTATTATGATTTAAATATTTATGAAAGATGACTATGTCTTATTAATTATGATCAATACTTTATATTAGGAAATAATCAAAACTTTTATGAAATCACATATTCATCAAATTAAATGTACAGTTGAGATTGAGTTGTATTGGTTGTACAAATATAAAAAGTTGCATAATAACTCACATCTCTCTCTTTATTTATATATATCAAGCTCTAACCGAGGAGATTACCTTTTCTTATTATCCTTGCTATTTTTATTATAACGAATATAACATTTAAAAAAAAATTAAATAATTAAGCTTTCTCGATCTTGAATTTAATTGGTTTATTGGGCTAACAATTAGTTTAAGAGACCAGGCTTCTATATTGGTCTTTCTGGATCCATTGGGCCTTGCCCTTTTTATATCTCAAGTCAAGTAGTTTTCTGTTATTTTTTGAGAGGCTTTTTCGGTTGATGTCCGTTGTATTTTTTAACATCTCGAAATACTTTTATAAGTTTAACGTTTCATACTTCAAAAAGATTTTACTTACAAAAATCAGTTAAACAGATACACGAGACCCTGCTGGAGCCTCATAGTTCTGCCCGTGGTTAGCGTAAAATTTGATCAACAACCATTTAAAATAAGTTTTAAAATGATTTTGTATCTCAAACATATAGTTTCAGAAGGAATGGTTGTAGATTAATCTGTTTTCTTTCTTTATTGTTCTCTTTTTTACATAGTGTGAGAATCTGAATTAAACTTTTGGAGAATACAAGTATAATTGGGGTTATTTAGGTATATAATCTTAATGAGATTTTAATTGAATCAAATTATGGGTTTTAAGGAACAGAGAAAAAAGTAATCATTGGAGTAGCCCCCACAGTAGAGGCTTTCTTAGCGAAAAAAAGTATATTCATGGATGAATTAGGGGAAAAAAAATCTTCAACTTACTTTCAAGTGTCGATTATTTTTGTTGAACTTTCTTTCAGGCTAGCTCTGGGCATGCAGGGGCACATAGACCCAAACCCACTTTGAGTCGGATCCGAGCTCCAGTAGACAGCGAGACAGCCATTGTGGTAAACGGGAGCAAAGCAAGGGAAAGAGAGGTGAGTGACGCCAAGGGGAATTCTAGCAAGAAAGTACGTAGGTGAAAAAGTCTTCCTCTAGAGACCGCTGTTTCACAAGAAGATCAGTATTTTATTCATTTATGCTCAAACATAAAATTTAGTTATTCCTTTTTAATGAGAAATTGTATTTATTTACTTTTATCTGTTTACAATAAAAGTTTTCATCTTATTACATTGTATAATACGATTACACAATCAGTGCTTCATAATACATATATTTGTATCTTACTATGAAAAAAAGGAAACCAAATTTAATGAATCTATGCTTGTTAAGGTTTACTTACATATATGATCGCTATAGAAAAATTGAGTAGAAAAATTACAGAAATTAAGATCTTATAGCAAAAATCGCAATACAAGTCTCATCATAAGATACACTACTAACAAATGAATCTAAGGGAGTGTTTGGTTCATAAAATTTAGTTTTGGTCTAAAACAAGACAATATTAAAAGGTTTGTCTCAGTAATCGAGATTAATTACAATCTCTCTGATTTGTTTATTTCAGTGGTTTTCGTCACTCAACTTCATTTATAAGAATATATCCTTTTGGCTTGCATTTAGTTTTCGTTTTCGTCTTTCCCTTTCATAGACGTTATCTCAAGCCAATTAAGAGACCCTCACGTGAGGGTATTTTGGTCATTTTTCTTGTGTCTCTTTCATTTGCCTCACTTATCATGTCCAAGATATGCAAGAACACAAAATATTGTGTATGTCACTCCATCAAACAGTTTGTATGCAAGTCCCAACTTTGCCATTTTTGCATACATTTTTTTCGAGCATTAGTTTTATTCAACATTACAACATCAAAATCTCGGAAATGAAAGGAGTTTCCTTCATCTTAGTCAAAAAGTAGAAGCATATATGGATTTCAATCAAAGTCCACAAGAGAGATAGAGAGAGAAACAGAAAGAGAGAAAGAACTATTGGAACTCATGTCCCTCGTAAAAGAGACAAAGAAAGTATCAATTCAAAACTACAATTTATGAACACATTGGTGTATATGAACCTGTTACAAACATTCTACGAACTTTACGAACATGTTATTGGAGCCTTGGCTATGCAAAAACAGCTAATGTGTGAACCTTAAGAAAAGAGAGAGCATAAATGGTTGTTGGATAACGATACACAATTGAAATGATTCAAAATTAGACATGGTTGATAGCCCTAACACAAGTATAAACACACAATTGGGGATCCATCAAAGGAAATAAGAGAGCACACATAAGAAAGATCTTGAGATACACGAAGTTGAGGATATAACTGTGAATTAGTAAAGAACTTGTTCGAAATTCTGATGGTCTAATGATTGAATTGGGGCTACTTCTTTGTAAATTGATTGTTGATGCCCTCTTGGAGAAAAGAAATTAGGAGAAGAAGATTGGTGGGATCTAAATATTGTATTTCTACAATACTAAGTGGTACCACATGCAAGTATACACATGTTGACACTATCGCCTTCAAGTAATAAAATGGTAAGTACCAAGTATCGTATTCCATAGGGATATGTATCTTAAGTTGTAAGATCTCGAGTTAAAAGACTAACTTCAGATGGATAATTTGAAGACTTTGATTGGATCTGAGTTAACAATTGCAAATAACGGAACAAATAAAAGTAGCATAGGTGTAAGACTCGTGGTGGGACATAAACACAAATTCCAACGGACAATAATGTAGGGATGTTACAACAAGTAGTCAGCCACAATTAGTTCCACCATCTATTTTGAGGGTATTCCTCTCGGACTTCTGCCATTGTACTATATTATAGCTTTCAACCCATATCTCTATGTGGTATTAAGATCATAGATAGTGTCGAATGATGTTTTCAAAATAAATGGATAAATAAATCTCTTTGTTAAAAACCACTCTCTCTAGAGCCGATTCACATATCATTCAAGGTGGTGTGTGTTCTAAGTAGTTCATCTCTGAATCTACTACGCTTTAACACTTTAACAAGTGACCAACCCGTTGAGAATTAATTAGTTTAAAAAATATAAATGAAAAATCTCTTTGTCAGCAACTCTCTCAAGTCTACTTCTCATATCCTTCAGATTGACATGCATTCAATGGCTTATCTCTAAGACCATTGACACTTTAACATTTTCAAAGTGATCAACTTGTCAAGAAGTGTCATTGTTTCTATAAAACTTAAATGAAATAGTGGAATGTTGTTATTGCAAAACAATATTCACTTTTCTTCGGTTTAAAATCTCACCCTTAGTCTCACACCCAAGCTAATAAAACTAGCTACTTATTATGAAAAGTAAATGACAAGGAAAATAAATAACATAAAGTAAAGACATAAATAAAAATTACGGAAAGTAAATGACTGAATATAAAGAGCGGAAAGTAAATGACAAGAAAAATAAATAAAGACAAGATGCAATACTGCAACAATATAACATAAAGAACAATATCTAAAGAAATTTGAGAGCAAACTTGAATTTAAGTATAAAGTCAGATGTAAATGTGATGAGGGATGAACGAAATAAGTTTCAAAGGTCTCTATTTATACTAAAATAGGGGAAAAAATTACAAAAGCTAAAAAGAGATAAGGTTTCCAAAAAGTAGACAAAAAGTACAAAATGAACAATCATGACAAGTACAAAGTAGATATTAACCCCTAGATTATTCATGTAAGCTTCTAGATTGGATCAAAAGCTGAAAAGAGCTTGTCTTTATGAAATTCAACAGCTTAATGCATGCGGTCCTCCAAAAAACCATAATTCCAACAGATCATGCTTCATAAATGCTACAACATAAAACAACTGCATTTTGATCAAGTTAACCATCCTTTGGTGTAGAAACAAGTAAATCACACCCTTAACTCCATACAATAATAAAGAAAATGACTCAAGATTTGGGATAAAAAGAAAAAATCTAGCTAAAACTTATAAGAATGAGGGGGGTGTTTACTTTTGACTTAATCAGCTTAATGGCTATGTTGGCTTATTGAACAACCATATATGGATGTTTACTTGCGGCTTAATGATAAACATATGGGCTTATTCACACAGTATGAAAGGGGTGTGTTGTCCCCATTAAGCCCGAATATTGACAATTATACCTCCTAATCCCACGCCTTCCCCTTCAATCCCACCCCCTTTCATTTCACTTCAAACCCTAGCCGACCGACCTCTACACCTTTTCATTTCTACTTCTCCCCATCGCTACACCTCTTCCCCGACAACTTTTCTCCAGCGTACGACCTTCTTCCTTCGATTTTCATCAACACATGTACTGATTTTTCCCGTCGATTCCTCCTTCCAACGCTTCCCATCAAAGTTCAAACCCTAGCCACATAGGAAAAGTTCTCCTTCCCAATCATTACTGCTCATCTCCAACGACCAGTGACCCCGTTGCTGCACCTCCTTCGTCGTTGCAACTCCTCCATTCTTCCAACTCCTCCATTGCTGCACCTCCTCTGTTGCTGCACCTCCTCTGTCCCTGCTCCTCCTTCGTCGTTGCTGCTCGATTCCTTCGTCATTGCTGCCTTACGACCATCGACTTTGCTCTGTTCCTTCCCCATTGCACCGTCGATGCCAAATTAAGTTTCTTGTAGCATTAGCTTTTTTTAATGTTTAAATGGTTTGATTATTATGTTTTGACTAGAATGGTACTCGCACAATTCAGCGAGATATATCTCGATTTTATTGTTTCATTTTTTTTTGTCTCAGCCGATGTTATACAATTTTATGTAGTTTTGAGAAAACGATAATATTTTTAATATTTTTGAATAAAATAAAAATATAAAGATATATTATAAAAAATTGAAAAAAAAGTTATTGATAATAGTACCAAACTAATTATTTAAATTTTTTTGTGTGTATTTCTTTAATTCATTATTTTATTTTTAGTTTGATAATATAATTTTTTTTGAAGATAATGATTAAGTATTTGTTAGAACTTAATGATTATTCTAATTATATTTTAGATTTTTGATATTTAAAATGAGATGTTTATCTGCAGTTAGTTACACGAATTCAAACATGAAGCTTTAATAAGTTGTACTTACGCATAATTTACTTGTAATCTTAAATTAAGTAATATGTATCAATAAACAGTACTTCATGCATAAAAAATTGTTTTTAAGAGTTTTTGTCAAATGCTTTGTAATATAGTATAGATAATTTGATGTTCAAATGTTTGATTATTATGTTTTGATAATTTGATGTTCAAATGTTTGATTATTATGTTTTAATGTTCAAATAGTTTGATAGATTGGAAGCTTTTTGGTTTGATGAACAACAGATTTTTGGTTTGAGTTTGATTGAACTGCTGTAAAATTCAAACATGTTTGAGGGGTAGATCGGTCATTATTATCATTTAGACGATTGATTCAGGTAAAAAAGTAGACAACAACATATTTTTATCTAGACAGACAAATTTATCCATACAGAACTTAATGGAAAATTTGGTAAACATGCCTTGAGTGTTTAACACATTGAATACTCAATACATATCAAAGATAGAAGAAGATGTGGAAAAAGATTGAAATGCCTTCACGTTAATGGTATGTGGGGAATGGGACCAAATCAAGTGATGTTAGAAAATGAAAATGAAAATCACGAAGGTTGACTTTTTACATTTTTATGACGTTGACATTTTGGCGTTGATTTTTTTTGCTTATAGGATTAATCCGTTTTTAGGCCCACGGAATCATGTGTATGCCTCTCGATAATTTCAAACAACTTTTGAAAGTTGTTGAGATTTATTTATGATAACTTAAAGATAACGAATGATAATAATTTCATGGTACAAAATTATCCCGTAAACAAATTTAGAGGAGTTTTTTTTACTTGGTTATTTATAATTTTAAACTATTAAATCAATATAACGAATTACATGTCTTCCAGTGTTTGAATGATTATTAGAACTTTTAAATGAAATATGTCGGTAAGTGTTTATTAGAATTATTGTTATTTGTCAAAGACCTTCCAGCCTAGTGGTAAAGGCTTGGGCATGGCATAGTCATGAACCCGAGTTCGAGCCCTGGGAGGGGAGTGTTAGCGACATTTAAGTGAGACCATGTTTAGCCTCCAAATTTGCCGGGGATTAGTCGGGCTTTGGCCCGGACACCCTTACAAATTAAAAAAAAAAAAAGAATTATTGTTATTTTAATTATATTAACATCAAATTTTTCATTTTACATTTTTAATGTTTCGTTTTAATCTAAAAAGGGTTCCTAAATGCACCGAAAACAGACTAAAAAATTGAGCTTTATGTTTATGAGTGTTGGTATGGAACTGGTAAAGAATTTCCAAAGCACATTCCTCAATTTTATCGTGTTGATATTGTTTAGAACGAGTTTATAACGATTACAGACAAATTCTCACTTTGTTCTGTATCGATTAGATTCTGTAAATCCGTTCGTCGTTCAAATACGCTTTTAAAAAAGAGGGTTTATTTGCTCTTGTTATTTTTTGAAGGTGGTCCTAAGCATTAAGTTTTTCTTTGGATGCTTTTTTTTGCCCATCTTGTAGTTATTCAAAATTGCCTTTGAATTGTGATATTTTATGAATTCATGCATAATGTAATAATAGGAGCACTAATAGTTAGTGATGGTGGTAACTTGGCCATTTCATCGAGGAATCAGTGAGGAAATTGGTTTTTGATTTTTTCCTCGTTGATTAGTGAGAGATTTTTTCTGTTATTAATTTTCGTCGTTAATACCTTGTTTTCTAGTACTGTGAAGTTTTAGATTGTGTGGCATGAGTTGTTAGTGATGTGATATTTTTTCACGTGACCAGAAATTGTAATCTAACTTGACCAATTTGACAACCACGTCATTAATAGTTACAAGATTTACCAGTTACCACAGTGAATACAAAATAAGAAGAATTGAACATCTGTTACACTGAATCATTGTTTCAACAAGTTGAAGCCAAGTCAAATTTTGTCGCATTTCGATATATTTTAGCTTCAAAATATTTACGGGGTGTTTGGGATTGCTTATAAAAACAACTTATTGACTTATTCCGGTGTTGCATCGGTAATAAGCACCCGTAAGTTCACATCTTATAGTTATTTTTGATTAATAAATTACTAGGAACAAAATATAAATTCGAATAACACGCTCAACAAACATGTTGACTTAGGAAATATTTTTCAACAAACGAAAGACAAATATAAAATCGTATCTTATCGAATCCATGATTCAGTCAAATATGTTTCGAGTAAAATAGTAAAAAAAGTAATATAAGTTTGATTTTTTGGGTTCATATCATCTAGCCCCGCACATCTATTTGGACCACTAGGGAGAGTTGAAAAACCATATATTCTGAAATCCTTACAGGATGCTTGGGATTTCATAAGATTGTATGCAATAAGGTTTTAAAAAAATGTTAGAACATTTGTTGTGTAATAATCAATTAATAAAAATGTAATTTAATTGTCTATATATTTTAAAAAAAATATTTATAAATAATTGAACCCACTTCCATTTTAAATCCGATAAAATCAAACATACCGATAATTTCAAATTCATTTCAATCCCAATCCTTAAAAAACAATATTTCAAACCAAACAAATGCTTAATGGTATTGTAGGATTTAAATCGGTGACTTCTAAGAACGATGCTAAAAAAATTCTAAGTCTTATTGTCAGTTGAGTTAATCACATACAAATATACTTTGACTTTATAAATTATGAAATAAAGAGTCTCATTAAATCATATTTATTGAATGATTATATCGTTTTTATACACATAGTTTTTGAATCTTTATCTGCATACGTAGTCGATAATATATATAATTATATATATATATATATCTATACTATATTATAATGTATTTAACAAAAACTCTTAAAAATCACTTTTTATGCGTAAAGTACTGTTTATTAATACATATTACTTAAAACTCAAAATTGCAAGTAGATTGTGCGTA
>NC_037530.1:35822897-35884585 GCF_001531365.2 Cynara cardunculus var. scolymus
ATTAAAAAATTACATAAAAAATGAGAACTTTTAAATAGTTGATTTGATATTAACATTGATATATTTTTTTTTTCAAATTTATATTTTATTAAAAAATAAAATCATTAATGTTTTCTTAAAAACACATAAAATCGTATTATAACATCAACAGAGACAAATAATAAAATAAAACACTAAAATCGAGATGTGTCTCGCTGCATTGCGCGAGTACTTTTCTAGTATATATATAATTATCCAAGCGGATGAGCTTATAAACAGGTTACATGTGGGATCCCCTTTCACTAATTTGATAATTAAATGTGTTATTATTTATTATTCTTATCATAATTACCATTTTTATAATTCAATAAATATTTTAAATTATATATATATAAAAGTCAGAAAAGGCAGTCCATGATTAGCTAGTGGTTTCTATATAATGGAGGGAGAAGCATGATTAATGGAAAAAAAAGTGGGAATTTTTGTTATTTATTGGGTTTTTTTTTCAACCAAAGGAGTTGTTTAAATAGACACCAAAAGTTCGTGTTTTTTGAGGTTTTTTTAAGGAAAAAATATAAAAAAAAATCTAATGGATTTTAATGTTTGAAATGATTAAGTTATTGAATAATTTTTTGGAACAAATAAGTTCTTGAACATTCCAAAACATGTTAAATAACTTCTTGTACTTTCTAAAACCTGTTACATACATTCTTATTACCTATACAACTGGTTAATGTGGTAAAATAATAGAAAAAATCCGAAAAAAATCCAATGAACATTCATATTTTGAACGATTAAGTCCTTATACATTTTTTGAACCAAAAAGTATAGATCTATAAAATTGAACAAATATAATAAAAAAAAATTCTTACACTTACAAAAAAATAATAATTATATTTAAAAAATTTTTTTGATAAATTTTATTTTAATTAAAATTAAAATATATTCTGTCAATGATTTTTCAAGCTAAGAAAAATTAAATTTTTTTAAAAAAGAATTACTGATTAAATTTATTTTAATTAAAATAAATTTCATCAGTAATCATTTTTAAACTTTTTTTTAACTTGAAAAATCATATACGGAATATATTTTATTTTTAATTAAAAATAAATATAATCAGTAATCCTTTTTAAATCTTTTTTTATTTTTTTTCATTTGAAAAATCACTGACATAATATCTTTTATTTTTAATTAAAATAAATTTTATCAATAATCTTTTTTAAACGTAAGTACTTTTTTGGTATATATCTTTTATTTTATATAATATAAATATTTTTTGGTTCAAAAAATATTTAAAGACTTTGTCGCTCAAAATATGAATGTTTATTGAGTTTTTTTCCATGCTTTTTCCATTATTTTTCTATGATAATTAGTTTTATAGGTCATAAAAATGTATATAACATGTTTTAGAAAGTCCAATGAGTTGTTTAACAAGTTTTGGAATGTCTAAGAACTTATTTGTTCCAAAAAATGATCCGAGAACTTAATCATTCCAAACAATAAAGTCTATTGGATTTTTTTGTTAGACTTTTCCCTTTTTCTAAAGAAAGAAAAATTAATATGTTTGTTTTGACGGATTCTATTTATAAATTTATAGAAAATTTTAATTTTATTATTTATAAATAATTATAAAAGATAATTAAATTAGTTTTAATTAATTAATATTACAACTTGAATATTTTTAATAATCTTAAAATATTTTAACAGACAAATCTTATGAAATCCCATTGAAATACCATCTATCCCATTCCAATTTACAGACACCATATGTATTTTCTTTTTACAAAACTTTCCTTTGAAAATAAAAAAAAATTTGAAGTGCTTTTTGAAATAAGACGTAGAATAATCTTTTTCACTACAAAAATGAAGAGTATCAACGAGGGAAAATTCCCTAGCTGATCCGGCGCAAAAGAGGTTTTTCATCTCTGATCCTTTATTGATAGTCCATCATTTAAAAGCTCGTAGGTAATGCTATCAGCGAAAGATCAACGATGGAAGTTAGCAACGGATCAGCGATGGAACCTTTCAACAATGGATCAGCAAGGGAAGGTTTCAACGAGGGATCTTTTCAGCAACAGATCAACGAGGTTAATTATTGGCTTTAAGATATAATTATTTTGTCTTTATTCACATATATGAGCTCTAAGGTAATTATAGTTTTTGAGAATAATGTGAAAAGAGGTTAATTATTGGCTTTAAGACAATGATTATTTTGGAACCTCTCTATCTCCTCTCTCTTATTTTTTTCTCCTAAATCTCATATTTTCTCACTTCTGTTTTAGTTATACTTTCTATAACATGCATATATATATATATATATATATATATATATATATATATAAGATTGTTTAAACTGTGTTCATCTTATGTGCATTGTGTGTAAGTTACTACGGAGATATGACAGGACAAGATGAAGAGAACGAGATAAGGTATGAAATTTTCTAAAAAAATGCATTAATTTTTATTTAATAAATAATAATAGTTATTATTCTATTGATTAATAACATTAATTATCTTAAACTAGAAGGGTACTCGTGCAATGCAGCGGGATCCATCTTGATTTTTAATTTTTCATTTTATTCTTTATCTCAGTCGATGTTACAATATGGTCTTATATGATTTTGAATAAGTGATGATATTTTCATTTTGGAATAAAATATAAACGTGAAATATCATAAAAAATTGACAAAAATACTATCGATATTAATATCAAATTAACTATTTAAAATTCCTCAATTTTTGTGTAAATTTTTAATTCAAATTTTTTACTATAATTTAATTTAGATTTAATAACGAAGTAATTTATATTTGGTTTAATAATATAATTTTCTTATAAATATAATAATTAATTATTTTGTTATAACTCGTTAATTATCCTAATTATATCTTAGACTTTTTTATTTTAAAATGAGATGTTTATCCTCTATTTGATTATATTTATCTGTAGTTAGTTTCACGAATTCAAATATAGAGCTTTAATATGTTGTACTTATGCATAATTTACTTGTAATCTTGAATTTTAAGTAATATACATCAATATACAGTATTTCATGCATAAAAACTGGTTAGTTTTTGTCAAATACTTTATAATATAATATAAATTAGTGGTTTATGATAGATGTCTCTCTCGCACCAAATTCCATAACTTAAATGATTACTTTCTTATATTTCCTATTTTACTCATACGATGTTACCAATTTGTACCTTGGCCTACCCACCGACGAATTTATTTTTAAGTTAATTTTTTAAATTTATTTGATGACTGGATTAATTACGTAACTCTTTATATTTGTTTTATACAATTTTTGGTTTTATATTACAACTTCTTGTCGTATGGACCATGGATATATAGTTCATCAAATTTGTTTAAAAATTATGATCTTATTATAAGTATTGGTAACGCGTAATGGACGGACCTACCATAGTGGTTACGGTGGCATGTGTCACCGTATTATTTTTCCGTCGAAGGGTAAAAAAATTTAAGTTCATGAAAGGTGTAACCGTATTAATCTGTTGTGTGCCACCGTATGTATTTTGAAACTACAATGAGAACAAGTTTTATTTGGTAAAGTTAGTTTGCAAGACTTTTATTCCACTCAAGACCCAAATTCAAATCTTGTTACTTAGTCAAATAGTGTCATCGATTGAAAAAAATTCCGTATATTTGTTTATTATAGTCAACCGGTGCCACTGTTTGAAAATTTTTCGCTATATTTTTTCTTATAGTCAAATGGTGTCACTGTTTAAAAAAAATTCTGGGTCCGTTCCTGTAACGCCTTGCGTATGAACCGCAAAAACTACACCACATTTCGTGGTGTACCTTTTTGTAGTTTGAGACATATGCTATGCGATTTGCGAAAAACGTTCAAACCGTATATACAGTGTGGTTTGCGGTTTGGTCCCAAATCGTAACGTGTTCACCATTAATGGTCACTGACTCGTATAGGAGAAGTGGGGTATTATGCGTTTGATGATGGTCTACCTTAAAAGTTCACTGTAAAAAGGTTATTCGTTTTGTCAAACTTTTAAATCGTAAGAGCAGGCAAGCGAGTTTGTCAGGTTATGAGAATTAAACTGTAAGAATATCTAACATGTCTGTCAGGTAAAAAAGTCCACGTTCTCTTGCCCTAGTGGTTCGCGTTTGTTTAACTTATCGGGTATCGTTAATTGAAGTATACCAATAATTTAAGAGGTTGTTTATCAAAAACTTACCCATCTTATTTAACTTATCGGGTATCGTTAATTCCTAGTCATTAAAATGAATTGCTGGTAGGTATCTTTTACGTGGTAAACGCATAACGGGTAAGAGTCTCATCTCTCACTTACCGGATAACAAGGTAAGATTCTTGGTCGTTGTTATGCCTCTTACGAGATAAGATTTTCGGTGTTTGTCATGTTCATCCAGTAAAAGAAGTCATATATCCGATAAACACTTACCTAGTAAACATTTGGTAGATGACACATAAATTTGATTATTCTTAATCAAACCTATTACAAATTAATCAATACGAGAAAGTTATATACGTATATTGTATATGTATATATCATGATATGAAATACAGAGAACATAAAATGCATACTATTTTGATTGCATGCATGCATGTGCACTTTAACAAAGTCAAACACGGTTATTAATACATATCTAAATACGAGATGCAAGCTTTGACCGATTTTAATTCATCTTAAACAAGCTCGTAGTTTGAAGATGTTCATAAGAACCATACCCTTTGGCCATTTGATCTGCACCGTAGATTCCCAATCGACGGCTAGGATTAAACGGACTGCATGATCCGTAGGCGAAACTCCATTCAAGCGGCCGCACATGATCTTTAGCCTCCATCTCTGCCAATATCTCATAGAACAGATCCACAGCACATGGAAGCGATATCGGGCCGTCACAATTGTACCCGTATTCGATTTCCGCATCTTCTAGAAGCTTCGTGAACAAAGGATGGTTAACGAGCTTTGTCTTGATGGCAAACCTTTGTCTCTCCGGTCCCACGTACACCGGAAAAAAACCTTCCGGCGCCATTTTCTTCTTCTTCGGCATCATCTCCTTGCCGTGCCATGATTTGCTCTTCGCCAAACCCCAAACACCGCCTCTGCTGCTGTGACTCCGGGGAAAAGAACGACACCGTTTCCATGTCTTCACTAGAAAGTTCTTCTTCCCGGAATTGCTCTTGGCTGATTCCATTAAGATCTGTAAGTTTGGATTGAGAAAAAAAGGAAAAAAAAAGTTAGGGTTTGATTTGGGGGAAATGTGAAACTCTAGGAAGCTATCCTCTATCGTAGGCCAAATCGAACATAGATCTTGTTCCTGGTTGTGTTTTGATGGCCGTGATGAACATTTGTGAAGGTATTATTGAGATTGAAGAAAGGATCATGGAGATTGGGAGGGTTGGATTGCTGTGTGGAAGACGAAGGATTTTATAGAAAAGGAGCTGAAGAAAGAGCTGAACCAGTTGAATTCGAGGGCCATGACGCCATATAATATTGTATTTAGTAGTGTCAACGCTCCAAGTCATCTCATCATATGTCATCAACTATTGTATTTAGTACATATAATATTGTATTTAGTTGAAGAGGACTTACGAACGATAGTTACGGTAAGAAACGTAAGAAGATATCTGAATCTTTGATTAGTTTTAATCTAATGGCCACCCATGAATGGTGTTTAATAAAAAAATTGATCTGGTGCATCTCGGTGCACCTTATTAGTGTTGAAATACAATTAGAATTGATCCAAAACCCAACCCTTGTGGGAAATATATATTAAAGCAACATAAGGTTATATACATAATCTTTAAACCGATACTTTTTGTATTAATAAGCCAATATCATGTTCGTATACATAATCGAATCACATATGATCGTGCATAATATGTCAACATGGAACTAAATGCACACCAATTAATATTCGATTAATACATATAAAAGTAATAATTAAGTATGAAATAACAAGAGAAAAAATAGATATTATTTGGTACAACTTGTTTGGTCATAATATTTGCCAATTTTAAAATATTTTAACTTTAAAATGAATAATTAACTGGTTATTATTTTTAATAATAATCCTTTTTTTTTTCTTCAATTAAAAAACCTGTCAAAATAAAATAAAATGATGAGATTTAAGAAGTTGCAATCATTATTCATTAATTATATAATATTTCTAATACAAATTGCCTTAATTTATTTTTAAACTTAAATTTGATAACTTAATCATAATTATAAAATTATATACATTAGATGAAGTTGTGGTGAAGGTTTGTGATCTATTCCAATATTTTGGTAATTTATTTTTATTATTATATACCGACCTTTCTCTTTTATATAGACTTGGTATCACGTGAGATCAGTCTGTTTTCGTTAAATTCGTCTTTTTATATTTGAAACTTCACAGTAAAATACTATAAAAGTAATTATATTATAAGTCAACCAAATTACAATTTGTTTTAGAAAAGAAAAAAAAAAGAAGAAATAGTCATCATGCCTTCAACATCTTTCTCTAGTGGGTGGCTGACTTCCTGTTGCTAACAATTGAAAATGACAATAACATTTAATTATTTTTCATAAATTGTTTTTATTGAATTAAAAACAAACGAACAAACAAACGATGAAACGTGTTATGTATGTATTCATTGAATCGAATTCACCAATCGGTTTAGTTTATATTTTCTTTTATCAATTATTCGTTCATAGTCACGATATAAAAAACACGTACATTTTTTTAATGAAAACATGCGTGACATCAGAAGATTTAATATAATCCGTGCTAGAAGAGTGTAAAATAAATGAATATGTCTAATTTTAATATATGTGCTGTCCGATTTTAATTCGATTCAGAATCTAGCATGAAGGTTTGAAACGTGTACACCGTAATCAAAATAAAAGGCTCAAAAACCATGCAACGTCATTGACATAGATCGAAAACCAATGCCAAATCAGTTCTTGATGGATTGAAACAGAAGTCTTTTAAGGTATTGTTTGGCAAACATAAGCTAATTTATGAGCTAGCTTATATTTTAGGTGATCGTTTTGATGTACACAAACTAGTTTATAAGTTAACTTATTGATAAACTACTTTGAGTAGTTTATGAGAAGTTTTTTGATTAATATTAATGATTAATTATAAATAAATATTATTAATTATAAGTTAATATTAATTATTTATAAAAATTAAATTATATATAATTAAATAAATTTAGTATACAATAGATATCAATAATAATTATTTATAAATATTATTAACTATGTTAATTATTTTTTAAATTATTATTCAATATATTTAGATTTCAAAATAAAGTCACACAAAAATTAAAATTATACTTATTTTATAGACAATTAAAATATGTTAAATAATTTTAATATAATTTTAATGAAAATATTAATTATATTTTTAAAATATATTAATTAATTAAGATATGCGTGGTTGACCAATTTTATTGTTATTTATATCATATGTAATCGTTATTTAAAATCATAGATTAATGTAGAGTTTTTTATCTTTCTAAAATATGTTTTAACAAATTCAAAATTTATAGTGTATAGATAATAATCGATTTTAAATTCCTTCAATTAACATATTATATTATTTAATATTTCTTTAATATATTGTTTGTATTAATTAACATATTATATTATTAGAAGTCTATTTGAATTGTATTATAAAATATTTGTAACTGACTATTTTTTAAGATGCCATTTTGGTTATTTCACATGTTTATAAACTAGTTTTTATCAAACATAATTTGTTAATCAGTTACCTTATCAGCTACCAATTATCTTATCAGTTATTAAATATCTTATCAGTTAATTTATCAGAGATAGCCTAAATGAAAAAGTCTAATAATGGTGAATGATATTACACTTATGAATAAAAATATATTACTAAATGAAAATATGAACATAACTTATTCTAACCAATTTTTAAATATTATAATTCCGTTACAGATTAATTAACTAATCATCTAAAATCAGTTAGATGTCGTTTACCAAACGTTTATTTGGGTAACTGAACACTAAGTAGTTGTTTACCAAACGTTTATTCGGGTAAGCGCTTACCAAGTCACATTATCTTACCGGATGAATATGGTATAAGGACCAAGAATCTTACCTGATAAGAGCGAGACAAAGACCAAGAGTCTTACCCGGTAAATTGTTGCCTACGATGCCGTTTTGGTAAATTAAAATCTTACATGGTAAGTAAATGATAGTGTTAAATTTTACCGGTAAGCGCTTATCGGGCAAGCGCTTATCGGGCAAGTGTTTGGTAAACGGCCCCTAAGTCACATTATTAACTTACCGGATTAATATGATAAGGATAAAAAACTTTAACCAATAAGAGCAAACCTCATTATAGGTGATGAGAGTGTGTGAGTTTATTTGTTGCATTTGCTATATATAAATATTATATACTTCAAAAAAAAAAGAACCAAAAGTCTTACCCAGTAAGTAAAGGGGATGACTCTTACCACGGTAAGCACTTACCGGGTAAATTGTTGTATACGATACCATTTTGGTGGACTAAAATCTTACCAATAAGTAAATAATAGTGTTAAATTTTACCGATAAACGCTTACCAGGTAAGTATTTAGTAAACGACCCCTTATACTAATAAATTTTAATATATTAATTTTGCATTTTAGTCTGTTGACTTTAAACCAATTATTTTATAAGGTTGGCATTTTTGTAGATTATCATATGAATTCATCTTTCATTTAAATATTATTTCTCCTTTTATTTAATTGGAAAAATGAGTTTATTATATCCTGACGTCAACGTTATGCTTGACTTTTCTTAATGAAATTATTATCCTTCTAAATTTTTAACAACCCTCTACATTCTTTAAATGATCGTTAATTAAAGAACATAGGGTTAAATGATTGGTTTTTTAATAGTTCGGTTTAGGTAATGATCAATAACATAGACGGTAGTTTGTACGCATCACTATATCGATCTTATGAGCCGTTTACCAAACGTTTATCAGATAAATGCTTATTAGGTGTCACTTACCTTCAAGGTGAGCATGACAAATGTCTAGAATTTTACCAGGTAATAGACATGACATGGATCGGGAATCTTAGCTAGTAAGTAAGGGAGAAGACTATTACCTGGTAAAAAAACACTTACCGACGATCGATTTTGATTGACGAGAATCTTGCCCGATAAGGTAAGTGAGAGTGACGCTCTTACAGATAAACACTTATCTGAAATTTTAAATAAAAATTGAACTTATCAAAATGTTTGCGTTGAAATGGGTAAGTCAGGTTTAACCGAGCTCATTTCAATTGAGTCATTCAAAATCGGGCCATGCCCATATGGAGTTTAATTGGGCTCACGACGAAAAGGATGTTGGATGAGCAGTCGGAATGAATATGGCAGTTTTAGATATTTCTGTTAATATGATGATTTTAGACTTGTGGGCACGAATCTATACCTCTTGTTGTTACCATTTATTACAAAAATAAGTCAATTTAAATTATATTTTATTGTAAATTAATATATTAAATTAAAAAATTGAAATAGAAGGAAAACTTATGAAAAGTCGTTCAAAACATACCCAAACATTTATCGCCTTTTAAATTCCTTTGTTCTTGAATAATTATTTATGAAATTAAATGATAAAAAGTGTTGTTCTCATCCTAACATGTTTCGAATTGTTATCAAATATATCTGATATATATAAGGTTTGTTATCAAATATATCTGATATATATAAGGTTTAAAACTTGGAATCATGTGAGAACAAATGTTTTTCGTGAGACCCATAAGATCAATTCTCAACCCTTGGATTAGATCTACAATCTGAACATTCATAATCACAAAATTACCACGAAACTTCTCAATAATCACAAAATTGCTACCATGCAACTTTAGATCATTAGCTTATAAAGTTGATCAATGCACATAAATTGATCTTACGGGTCTCACGAAAAACCCTTGGTCTCACGTGAACCCAACCCTATATATATATATATATATATATATTCTAACTTTAATCCGATTATCAAAATTTCAATCACGAGTTTATTCACATGCAAGTATCCATACAATAATTTTACTATACTATACAATATTTAAAATTTATTAATACTTTTGAATTTTATAAAACTATATAATAACCAACTGATACATGTGTCCAAGTACAAGGTAATCTGTACTGCTATACCAATATATTTCCATAATACTGATAATCAATAAAAACATTTTTTTAGCTTTTTGGAAACTACTTAAAAAATTGAGAGAGACAAAATAAAAATGTATTACACTTCATTAAAGAGGTGCCACTTCTAGTATATTAAAGGGAAAAATATAAAGTGTTTGGTTAGATGTATTAAACATTTGTTAATGGAACTGAATTAAAAAAAAAAAACCGTTTGGTTTTATCTATACTATATTATAAAGYATTTGACAAAAACTCTTAAAAACAATTTTTTATGTAAAAAGTACTGTTTATTGATGCATATTAATTAAAATTCAAGATTACAAGTAGAATGCGCATGGGTACATCTTATTAAAGTTTCATATTTGAATTTGTGTAACTGATTGCAGATAAACATAATTAAATACATGATAAATATAAAAAAATCTAAAATATAATTAAGATAATCATTAAGTTTTAACAGAATTATTAAATAATTATCTTATAAGAATTATTTAATTAAACCAAAAATAAATTAGTTCGTTATTAAACTTCAATTAAATTATAATAAAAAATTGGATAAAATAAATTACATAAAATGAGAACTTTTAAATAGTTAATTTTATACTAATATCGATTATTTTTTTCAAAATTTTATATTATCTTCAAATTTATATTTCATTCAAAAATAAAAACATTTCATTTTTCTCAAAACCACATTAAATCGCATTTTAACAAATAGTCCCAAAATATAGAACGAAACATTAAAATCAAGATGTATTTCGCTGCATTGCGCGAGTACCTTTCCATTATAATACAATAAACCCATTTCCCTACAAACCCAAACTTCCATTTTAGATTAAAATGTAGAGATAAAAATTGTTTCACAATCCTAATTTCTATCATTTTCATTTTTTCTATTTTTTTAATAATAATGGATTAAGACACAAAATAACAAAATCCAATTTTTATTTCATACAACATACATAAAATGAAGAATATACTTTAATATGCGTTTATTTTAAAATATTTTTTTTATTAACCTGGACATCCAATCCGTTATGCGAGCTGACTAATACCAAGGAGCCCACCTGTTTTGCGGGTAGCCCAGAGTCACCGCATTTGAATCTCCATAGCAACAAGATGATTTTTATTCCTCATTGAATTTGAACATAAGTCCTCCAGACACTTTGATCTTTGGAGCCCAAACTCAAACCAATCAGACACCACCCTTGTAGTTTTATTTTAAAATAGTTATTAACTTATTATCTAATTTAAAAAATACAAAAAACCTTATTACTATTTAGACAACTGAGATTAGAAACCAAACGAGCAGACAACATGAGAACCACGTGCGATTTGATTTTTCCTTAAAAGGCGGCATAAAGAAATTTACAAGTTTTCCAAACTATTGAAAAATTCCACTTACTTATCTAAATAAATCGTCAATTTAAGTTATATTTTAATTATAATAAACAATGAACAAACGTTAAATAAATTAAATAGTCAGAAGTCGAAGTATACGAAAAAGAACGCTTCAGTACTTTTTTGAATCAAATCAACATTGATAATTTTAAAACTCTCCGACTCTCACGTTTTTTCAAATTTGATTTGGTCATAGAAATTATGGGTTGTTTGTTTACCTCTTAATCGCTAAAAGGTGTATCTTGTTTAACAAAAAAAAAATATGTCTCTTAATGGTTTTAAAACATTCTGAATGATTTTGTATCATGGATCTCCGTTAACTATTAAGAGCCCTAATTTCATTGTACACAATTATCAAACAATTATATTTTATTTCGCACTATATCATGAGACCCTCTTAATCATTTTGCACCAAACCATTCAACAATTGCCAAACAACCCCTTAGTCTCAAATTTGTACAAATAACAAACAAGTATTTATATATTTCATGAAACAATACTTTATTTAAATTTAAGTATATTAATTAATTAAATAACAAGTAAATACATGTTGCAATATTTCCACATGAGTTTTGTTGATAATTGCTAACATAAAACATATCATCTAATACAAAATAATTACCAATATAAAACATGTTAAGAACATATCATTTACTTTTAATGTGTAATTTAAGAACGTATGAATTAAAGACGAAATATATGTGCGAGAAGTTAATTTTACTACCGCAAAGATGCATTCCCTTGTTTCGACCAAACCATTTCCGCTTTGTAAAATTTAAAACCCGACTGGGTTTCGATTAGTTTGGATTGAATTCATGAGCGTAATTTGTGGGTTGTGTGGGTTGAGTTGTGCGTAACCCTTTTCGATCAAACCATTCTTTATTAGTAAAATTTTAAACCCAATTGGACTTTTGTTTAGTTTTGGTTAAATTGGGTCATCGACCCATCGAGCCTTTGTGTAACCCAATTGTTTTTAATTTTTAAGACCCTTTTATTTGGTCACGAGATTTTAATATGGATTTTTGGCCCACTCGACCCATTTGAAAACCCAAAATATATATACATATATATTCTAAATATTATATAAATATTTAGTTATCGAATTATGTTTTGAAAATCGTAAATGGCAATTGATTCTACTCTTGTTTATATTCTAAATCTACTATCAATTTTATCAATCCTTTCAATTAATTGAATATATTTTTTTTGCATGACAACTATGCCCGATACCCAAATGACCTCAACCCAAAACTCGGTCAACCCGAACCCTAAATAATCCGGAATCTGAAATTCGGGTTCGGTTTCCATAACCGAACTCCAATTAGAATTTTGGTTTGGTCACTGTGAACCTGGCCGAGGCACACCCGTACCACCAATGCCCACGGTTGTTGTGGTACTGGTGGTGGTAGCAATGGTTGGATTTGTCATGTCGTTTGAAATTTTTTTAAGGTTTGATTATTTTGGAGATTTGGAATTGGATTTCATTCTAATTCCATCTTTGGTTTAAAGAAAAGTCACGAACTAATATCAACGGGTAATCCTACAAGCATTGGGTTTAGATATTCAACAAAGTAGATAGTTTTTTATGCGATTTCATAGGATTGTTTGTGATAACGTTTTAAAATCTGTTAAAAAAATCTATTTTGTAATTATCAATTAATAAAGATAATTATTTTTATAATTATATATAATTTAATATTGTAAATTATCTATAAAAAATTAAATTCAATTTCACTCATCGAAATCCCTTTCACGAAAATACCATTAAACATAGGATTTGCATTTATTCAATGATTTTAAAGCTTTTTTTTTTCTTAGAAGAAAAAAAAAAGAAATCCATTAAATATTTGATAATATCTAAAATTCGGACTATTAATGAAAATATTTTAATTTATATGTTATTGTTTAATCAACTTTAAATGGGGTACTATAATCCTTTAATTATTTCTAATTTTGTAATTAATTCCTATATTTAGAAGATATCGTTGGAATAAATACTAATCAGACTATTTAATATCAGATAATTACGATAAAAAATGGAAATAAATTGTCTAAAAAGGGAAAGTTGACTAAAATAGTTAATCTTTCCGATCAACTTCATCTTTTAGCCTCTTTTGTAAGAGAATTCCCATTTTAGCTAAGAAAATGTTTTATCTATTTCAATAGAACTTATTTCTATACACAAATTTGTGTAAGGTCCCATATTTGCTTAAAGATTTCTTTTATTTATTATCATATTTGGAATTTTTTAGGTGCCGTTTTATCAAACGCTTACCCGAATAAGCGCTTACCAAGTCATTTTAGTTTACCGGATGAATATGATAAAGACTAAAAATCTTACCCGGTAAGAGTGAAGACAAGAATTGAGAGTCTTCCCCGGTAAGTAAGGACGATGACTCTTACCATGATTAGTGCTTACCGAGATAAATTGTTACATATGATGCATTTTAATGAATAAAATCTTACCCAATAAATAAATGATAATTTTAAATTTTAACGATAATTGATTACTAAAAATTCTCTCTCAACATTCCCTCCCACTCCCACTATATAACCCACGTCCACAAAGATTTTGGAAACCCTCACTCCCTCTATCTTCTCTCTAAAAAAGTTCCTCTCTCTCTGCAGTCCTATACATACATTTGCGTACATGCACGCTGATCGGAGCTGATTATTTTCAGGATCATTCTCTCGGGGGGAGATTCAAAGGTGCCATGAATCTCACAACTTACTATTTGCATCCATTTCATTTCAGCTTTTTTGATTCTTCTTATTTTCATGCATTTGTTTCTGGCTCTCAACCATCTTTGCGGCCCATTTTTGTGTCTCTGATATGAGGTATAGCAGCGACTTTATTCATATTGGTGGTACCTTGTTTAATGCTTTCGGTTCTGACTTCTTTCGTGCTTAAGCTCTTACGGTTACTGTATCTGTTGGTGTTTGTTTGTTTCCGAAAAAATTCGTCTCAAACGGCGCTTTCCCTGGAAAGTTCAGTGAATTTTTGGTCGGAAAACTTTCCATTTTGATTTGGTTTGGTTCTCTAATCGAGATGAATGTTTGCTTTCTGATCACATATTTGGCAAGCTGTTTTTTCATTGCAATAATTAGGAAATCAGAAGATAAGACTCTTTAGTCAAACCACAGCCAGATTCGGCGGTAGAGCTTTTCGTTGCATTTTTAATTCTATGAAGTTTAATTGATTTGATGTATATATGCTCACATATTACGGAATAATATATAATATGCAGTGATCATTTCTACTGTACAAGTCATCGATCGTTCAATCTCTTTCGGTTCCTTCGCGATCTCCGTCTAATCCTCCAGATTCACTCGCTACAGCCTACACTACAGTATTCGCATTTGTAAAACGATAATGGTAGCAACTCCAAAATTCCTTCTCCGAGTTTAGTCCGAGTCAAAATCGATAGCACCGGTTCAACTCAGGTTTATCTGATTCGTGTGGAAGAACAGGATTTAGCTCCAGTTTCCTTCGTAAGAATTTACAGATTTCGTTAGATGAAGACAGAACTATCGTCAAGGCGGCATATCGCATTGGTTATGGAGAAAATCTCGGTATTACTACTCATGATTACAGTGATTGCGTTCGTTACAGGTGTGTTATTCATCGAACTTACCATTGATTTTGTAAATTAATCAATATTCATATGTTAGATTCCAGTTTCCTGTTTATTTTCTCGATACTGGAATTTTCATCATTGGATTGAATTTATAACAAACATCAATACATCCACTGTGGTTATTGTTGAAAGGCCTAAGGCAATATGGCCGTCTAATGGTGGAGCATCCGAGCAGTACGCTTAAGGATGCAGAGAGTACTAACCTCGACGGCGTTAAAGTTTCTGGTCCCAATCGCAAGCTTCTTCTTAGTCACGGTAAATAAATCTCTCTGATCTTATGCAATTCCTCCATTCAATATAGAAACATATATATTCTGTTAAGAATAAAGCGTGAAATAAATTCCATATCTGTGCTCCGGCGCCACCGTGCTTATCTGCTGCCATTTCTTTCCAAGCACTGCACGTTTGTTGCAACGACATAAGGGCTACAGATATGGTGTGATTTTGGTACAGTTTCTGTTGTATAAAATGGTGGTGGTGCACGTACTGGTTTTTTGCCCTCTGCCACACATATTGTAAACAACTAAACATGGATTGTTTTCCAATAAACGACAAAAAGAATTTAATTAAATGCAAAATTATTGTAAGATATGTGTAATCTATCCCCTCTTGAAAACCAATTAATTTAAAAAAGTCAAAAGGGTATATCTTAAATGCATTAAAATGACTACCTTATCATTTGATAAAAATCTAGTTTTCTCAAAATCATATGTTTGATCTATATGATGATATGTATTCATATGATTGATGGACATAAATGAGATGTAAGAATTTAGGACATCTATCTTAGCTTCATTCATTTCATTGAAGAAAAAAATTTGTTTATGGTTCGAAAGCAATGCATAATTATGAGCGATTCATGTGTCGTCCAAATCATAAATCGAAGGAAAGAGATGAATAGTTGGATGCCATCCAAACCGTTGCTTTTTACGTATAAAAAATCCAAATTTCCCTGCTTCCTCTATGTCTACCACTTAGATGCATCCACATCACTAATTTATTCGGTAGAAAGAATGAAAACATGAATTAAATATATTTATATTACATAAAACAAAGACATGTTTTTAACGTGATTGATGGATTTGAAGGAAATACAAAAATTTGAGACAAATGCTTCGGTTCTTGCAAAAGATTTGTAGGGTGGTTTCATTATTTTGGTTTGATATTGCTTTTTCTTGATTTTGTTTTGTAATATAACATATTAATTCAATTATTTTGATATGATGCGCAAATGTTATTGTACTCGCCACGATTGGAATTTTGTAGGAAACATATGGACTTTTCACTTATATTTACCCCTTTTATGTAAAGTAAAGCATCGCATCCCTCTCATTATTTTGTTTTTGTTTCTACGTGTGCAGAAGCGGCTAAAGTGCAACCGAACCGAATTTGGGGAGACAAATGTTCGAAATCAGATATAATCATTAACCAGGGTCCTACTTCTCCTCTCCCAAGCGGCATCCCGATGTACATGGTGGAGATTGTGAACATGTGCACCACCGGCTGTGACATCTCCAACATCCACCTATCGTGTGGGTGGTTCAGCTCTGCTCGCCTCATCAACCCCCGACTGTTTAAGCGCCTTGACTACGACGATTGCCTTGTTAACAACGGGAAGCCTCTGGTTAACGGACATACGATATCGTTTCAGTATGCCAACACCTTCCCTTACCCACTTTCCATCTCCTCCGTGATGTGCTGACCCACCTACATATATAATCTTAATCTAAATCCACATCATTGCAACATTTAGTTTTGTTTTGTGAAATTGCATTTTACACCCTTCTGAGTTTGAGTTTGAGTTCAATTTGGTGTGCGTCTAATCTAATTATACTTTGTAAAAATGGGCTTCAATTTGAAGGGTTGAAAATGCAATTTTTTAATTCTTGTAAATCCGATGATTGGAGCTGAAATTTTCTCTGGTAAGCACCGACGAGCCTTGTTTAATATGTACACCCAATGGTCCATATATACAACAAATCTTTGAACCGGAATATATTCACACCGAATCTTTAAAATTTGATAACACCTGGACATGTTATATTGCATCGACTTTACAAGCTTCTTCATCGATTATTATATACATAGGATTTCGCAGCGTAGATGTATATCACAAAATCCCCCACACTAATTCCAGCAAAAAGATAGTAAAAACAATGAACGTTGCCTCGATTCAAGTTATCAGATATCCAACCATCTATGGTTCTCTCTACAAGTGAGATAAGAAAACTGGTCAAGAAGTTACCAATCCCCGTGGCACTGAGGTAAAAGAGCTAAACAGACGCTGGCAATTTTGAGTATTTTTTTTTGTCTGAACGAGCGCTCAAACCACCATTAATACAACATATATGAAGATGTTGGTTCCAATTTTCTCAAGCATTATCATGTCAAATGGTTTTTAATATGAAGATTATTTAAATTACTTATTTTAATTACAATTTAAATACTTGATAACGTAATCTTATGCGGTTCTTATTGATACATTTTGTATATTTGTTGTTTCTATTTTAAAGAATACAATTTTTTTATTTTAAATATAAATATTTATAATTTTTATATATTGTAGTGTTGAGTCTTGGTTATCCTAAATCTTCCATTATCGTTGGTAATTTTTCATTTATTTTTCAATTTTATAATAGGGGCTTGCAACATATTCCTTATTTATGAAAATAGTCAATAAAAACAATTTTTTACATTTTTGTTTACATAATTTCTTATGTTCTCTCTCCATCTCCAAATCCTTCACCATTTACCTCTCTATGTCATTTGTAATTGCTATGTCGAATGATTATTTTGGGTATGACTGTGGAGAAGAGATTTTTTTGTCGGGTAGATATGACAAATTTAGGTATTGTTATCTTCTTTTAGATATTTGGTAAAAAAAATACATTTTATTTTAATTCAAACAACAATTTGAAAACTTGCTCATCAAGATATACGAATATAATCACAAACTTTGTTTATGCTCTCATTTTTTGTTAGATTTTCAATTATTTAAACTTTTATTATGGATTATATATACTTCAAACAAATTCATTCACGTATGCGACTGAATTCCTACTTGAAATCAAGCTTTCAGATGTAATCGCACGTTGGTAAGGTATAGAAAAAATAAAATCCCTCATATTTTAGAAAAAAAGGCACATACTCAATCTCCATCTATATCAGAAAATTAATCTTTCAGCGTTAGCAACACATGTTGTAAGATTGCATTCCAATGTTTTTGTCCCTTTTTTTTGAAGTTGATGTATTTTTCTTTGTCAAAAATACAATATTAGCATAAATTTACCAATAGATTTTTTTTGTTTTTTCAATAATTTGGCATCAATATCAATATATATTTGACCATATTCAATAAGGTTAATTACAATAAAAGTGACACATTTATATTGTTAATTTAAACTTTTGAATTGTTTATAGTTTCATGATTCAATAGCGTTGATTTGTAATGACAATTCATTTATATTATTCATACAAATAATTAGTAACTTATTATTGTCACATACTAATTTATATTAATGATCAATTAATTTTAGTTATGAATTTGTAATTAAATTTTATTTAAAACACTAATTGATTAGAATTTAAAAAACTTATTTACGGTCTATAACTTATTAATTTATATTAATTCATATTTAATATTTGTTTATGTTATTTATAAATTCATTAAATCTTTAATAAAGAATTATTCCCTATATTACTTTATATTAATGATCAATTAATATTTTCATATTATTCATACACATGCTTACTATTTTCTATACCTAATAAGTTTTTATTTAGACATTTACCTAATAACTATTCTCATCCGTATTTAACAACTAACAGTTATTTATATATACAATCTACAATACTACTCAAATTACTCAGGCTACCGCGTAACGCGTGGTTCCCACCCTGGTTATTATTATATTTATATTATGTACATAAGTGTGTGCAGGAACAAATTGCATGTCCCCGCACCCCTCACGCAAATCTCAACCTTCGACAAACTTGCCATGAATCCATGTGGCCCTTACTTCGAGCTCCTCCTCCAAAATCCGTTCTTCTTCTCCCCTACCTTTTATTGCCATCCCCATAGTCTCTTCCACCCCTTCCCACCTCCTTTCCTTCAACGGTGAACCTCGTCTGACCATCCCCTACCACATCTTCAACCCACCAAAATAATGACTGAAGAAAGAGAATGAAGGTTGTTACGTTCTATAACACCCGTAAATTTTGGGCTTCTATTTGTGATTAACCCATTATCTCTGGGTATTTAAGATATTAAACTACGACGATTTTTAGTTAAAATATCGTTGGAAAAGTTGGGATTTGGATTGGGATCAAAAAGGGAAAATCGACAAAATTAGACTCCCCGGGACCTGGTGTGCAACCTAGGGTCGTTGCCTATGTCGTGTATCTTTCTGTCTAGTGCGGTTGTGTAAAGTGTGGCGTGTCGCGACTTGAGGTCGCGGGCAAGGTCGCCCGACGCTACCTTAGACCCTTAAAACCCGTTTTTTTATTACCTAAAACCCATTTTTTCCCATTTTGTTTCGTTATCTTCTTCTTCTTCTTCTTCTTCTTCTTCTTCTTCTTCTTCTTCTTCTTCTTCTTCCCTCTCTTCCATCACTAAGATCGTTGTAAGAGCTCGTAGAAATCAAGAGGAAGTGAAGGCTCTAAGTTCACCTTTCAAGATCTAAGATTTGATTTCTTTGCATCCCCAACCTTTCTCTTCCTTGTAGTGACATCGGGTGTTCCTAGGGTCTTAGGTCTAATTCTCTTGAGGACCTTGTAGAATTTTCTTGTGGTTTGAAGTCATTAGAAGCTAAAGGTAAGATCTAACTATCATCTCTTGAAACTACGGTGTGGTTGGTCCATTTACACCTACAACCCTCATCCTTTTCTTTGCGTATCTGTGTATGTTTTGGGAATAAAGGAGATATTATTGATGGCATTGCAACTCAGATATGGACGTTTGGATTGAAGATCTAAAGTAATCGAAGCTAGATACCTAGTTTAGAATCTAGATTTAGCATAAATCTAGGAAAGTGAATTCAAGTTGTTTGTGAAAACTTTGTACATGTCAAAAATGTCCATTATGATGTATTAATGTGTTTTACTTGATATTTATCAAATGTGTGAGTTACTGATAAGTTTTGCATATTTGGTATAATATTTGATTTTATAAATCTCTTGAGATACCTGTATTTGGGTTTTTGGGCACATTAGTATATAAATCTTGAGAGTTTGTCATTTTGATGATTTATTACATAAATGGAGATTATTTGTCATTAATTTACTTTTATAAACCACTTGGAAAATACAAATTAGTGTGTTATAAAGTATTTTGGTGATATAAATAGTATGATTTCATTAGGAAAATGACAATGGTGGTTTTTTGAGTTAATCATACTTTTTGAGCATGTGTGTGCATAAATGTTGGTTAAATACGTTTTTATCACTTATGATGACTTTAATTGAATAGTCAATTGAGTTGTTGAGTTTTTTCTTTGATTTTGACTCAAATGAGTTTTGAGGACATTTGTCCAATATATTTTTCTCTATGTGGAGCCTTTGGAGTTATAGGCAGTTATGTCATATTTCTATGAAATGTTATATGCTTTAAGTGCATGGTCATTCATTTGGGGTTGTGTAATATAGATTGTAATGCAATGAATTCATAGGCATAAGAGTCAGTCATTATTGATTTAAAATGGGACGGTTGTTCTCGTGTTGTGGCCAGTAATAGGCATTGGGTCCTCGGAGGCATCATGGTGCGAGCTTTTGAAGTTAGACATCAACCATTGATCATATGTTGTAATTTTTGAGTTGGTTTTAGTGGGATGGTTATTCCCATCTGTAGCTAGAAATATGCATTGGGGTATTAAGGGCATCGTGTTATGGGATTATAAGAGTTGAACCACAACCATTGACCATACAGTGTACTATCTAGTGAACAAGCATATCTTGGATCATTAAGGGTCCTAATGTTGGGACCATTGATATGCAGTGGGCTTATTAACATTGATGGATACATGTCTCCCCCATTACAGTGTACTATCTAGTGAACAAGCATATCTTGGATCATTAGGGGTCTTAATGTTGGGACCATTGATATGCAGTGGGCTTATTAACATTGATGGATACATGTCTCCCCCGTTACCGAAATGTGTTATTTTGGATAATGTATCTAGGGATGTAAACGAACCGAACGAACACGAACGGAAGCTTGTTCATGTTCGTTTGTTTAACTTAACCGAACAAACGAACGAACACGAACGGTAAACGAACGAAAATCTTTGTGTTCGTGTTCGTTCGTTTACAAATCAGGTGTGTTCGTGTTCGTTTATATTCGTTCGTTAACATGATAAACGAACGAACATAAACGAACAGGCTAAATGAACGGGCTAAACGAACATAAATAAATATTATTTGAATTCAAGTAAATAAACAAAAGATTATATATTAAATTTAATATATAAACGAACATAAACGAACGTTCTGAACATAAATGAACGAACGAGACTCTTGTTCATGTTCGTTTGTTTAATTAAATGAACAAAAAAATTTGTTCATGTCCGTTCATTAATTAAAAAAACGAACGTAAACGAACTTCCCGTCGAACGGTTCACGAACGGTTCACTGAACGTTCGATTCGTTTACAGCCCTACCTGTGTGATTTACATATGAACTAATTAACGGATTCACATATGGAGATATAATTCATATGTGTATCACATGGGTTCACATATGAACCTGTTTGCCGTCTATTTGTAAAAGTTACGAAACTACCCTTCTATCTTTCGCATACCAATGCGAGGAATTATTTGGTGCTTCATGATCAAAACAACAAATGTTGCCAGATGAAAGGCTATGATAAGTTCTATATTTCTCAAATATTTACCACTTCCCATTGATTACAATTGAGATATATATGAAAGATGATAAGGTTTATTTGTTATGATCGTGGCTTTGGATTGGGAACCAAAGTAGAATCAGATATTTATTAGACTAGATGGATGACTAAGATTGGTTTATAAAGTTTGTTAAGAATGCATGTTTTGCAAATGAAACATCCCATATGTAACACCCCCAAAGCTCAAAGCAACGGACCGACCCAATAACTTCGAATTCAACTTACAACCATAGTGGAAGTTATAGCCTACTACCTGAGACTTATAAGAAAGTAACAATTCTCACTTTCTATCCATGTGGGACGAGTTGTTACACTATATATATATATATATATATATATATATATATATATATATATGAGAGCCTATGAAATTGTGATAACCTTGAGAAATTGTGCATCATGAAATTTTGATTCACAACATGAATGGTTTTGATGAATTTACAAAATTAATACCATAAATTGGGTAAATAAAAAAACCAACGCCTATATATATATATATATATATATATATATATATATATATATAGCTATGGAGAGTAAATTGCATTTTGGTCCATGTTGTAGGTCCCTATCGTCTTTTTCTTGCGAAAAATCCTTGTGATACACAGAAATGTTTAATGTTGGTCTCTCCATTTATCAGAGGTTATGAAATCCATTATATTACTGGTATTTTAGTTTTTTATCGGTTTAATTTATTTACCTTAAAAAAGAGTTTGTTAATTGGGGCACGTGTGATGGCGTTTTCCATATTTCTCGCAACAAAGATAACGATCATGTTCAAGTGAAATCGTTTAATATGGTTTGTTTTCGTATTTGTTTTTGGTTGTCTTATGCCCATTCGTTCCGATGCCTCAATATTGCTAGAGGCTCTGGTGCGCTCCGATGAGGATTCAAGGTTAATTTGTTATCATGAAACGAGAATCAAAGGTCTCTTTACTAAATATTTATTGTTTTTTACCAAGTAAGAGATCTTTACCAAGTAATAGACGATGATCTTTAACAAGAATGTTATGATGTCATTTTGGTAACCGAGAATCTTACCTGGTAAATGAAAGTGGTGACTTTTACTCTGTTACTGTTATTTTGATGGACGAAAGTGTTACTTGACAAGGTAAAGAAGAGAGTCGAATCTTTTAAATCTCTAGAATGCATGTGGATTGAAACCAAAACCAATATTACTAACAAAAAAACAAAACAAACCACAAATGTGATGTTTGATTGGTTTAAGCTTGGCTCCAAATGTCAAAAGTACCAAGGAGGAATAAAAATCTCTTTGTGGCCATGGATGTTCAAATTTGGTGACTTTGGGCTATCTGCAAAGCAAGTGGTCGCTCTGAGATTAATCGGCTCGCATAGTAGGTCGAATATCCAGGTTAATAAAAAAAAACAAAAACAAAAACATAACGTCATTTAATAGCAAAACATGTAATTTACTCTATTCTTTACGGATTAACGAATATTCTCGTAAAAAAATTTATATGAGATGTAGACTCGCTTGACCCTAAAATAAAGATACTACAAAAATCTTGGTTTTTATAGTTCATAGCTTTTTATGGCGTAATTAAAATTCAATATTAAATTTATTATTTAATATTATGGTGGGTTAGGTTTGAAATAAATTTGGAGATAAAGTTCATTTACTCTCAACAAAAGTACATATAATTGTCATTTATTTTACTGCACCATAACTTGATTTTCCATGGCCAAAAATTTGACTTTTGTAGAGAAAGAGTTTTGTTGTTATCTGATATATTTTTGAACTTATTTTTAATATTTATACTGTATTATAAAACATTTGATAAAAAAAACTCTTAAAAACTATTTTTATGTATATTATTTGAAATTCAAGAGTACAAGTAAATTGTGTGTATGTACAACTTATTAAAGCTTCATGTTTGAATTCGTGTAATTAACTAAGATAAACATCTATTTCAAATATAGAAAATCTATAATATAATTAAGATAACCAATCGGGTTCTAAGAGAACGTTTAATTATTATCTTTATAAAAAATTATATTGTTAAACCAAAAATAAATTACTTTGTTATTTAATCTAAATTAAATTATAATAAAAATTAAATTAAAAAAGTTACACAAAAATATGAGAACAATTAAATAATTAGTTTGATACTGATATCGATTTTTTTTTTCAAATTTATATTTTTCAAAATCACATAAAATCGTATTATATCGATAACTCATAGGGTGCGTTTGGTACGCTGGACAGGGTGAGACAGGACAAGACAGAATACATTTGTCCTACGTTTGGTGTGACTAAATGTGGAACTAAGTGGAACTAACTTGTACAAGCATGGGACAAGCGTGTTCCACCATTAACCCTGGAACTAAGTGGAACAGAAGTCTTTTTCCCTCATTACCCCTTCTTCCCCTACACGCGAGTTCTGCCTTCACAAGACCATCGACGGCGACCTTCAACAGGCAACAGCCCGCTGCTCCTCCCATCGACGGCGACCTTCAACAGGCAACAGCCCGCTGCTCCTCCCATCGACGGCGACCTTCAACAGGCAACAGCCCGCTGCTCCTTCCAATCGATCTCATCGTCTCCCATGAGTTGCTGCCTCTCCCGAGTTCACGTCGCCTTCACGTCGCATTCCACAGCTTCGCCATCGCCGGTCGCCTCCACCGTCTCCATCGCCGGTCGCCTCCACCGTCTCCGTCTCCTCCGTCGCCGGTTGTCGCCTCCACCATCTCTGCATCTGTCTATCTTCTGTCTCACAACAATCAGGTATTTCCTGACTCGAACTCCTCCCAAATCTCCCTCTGTCAATTTTTACGACTATGATTTGTTGTATCATAGTCAAGTTCCCTGAATCGATCTCCTCCCATAGTCTGTATGAGCTCAGGCAATGAATTTGGTAATGAATTTGTGTTCGATTAACAGTGTCTTCCTTGCATCAATTTGTGTTTGAATTTTGGTTTGGTAATGAACTAAGGAACCGTTTGTGTGATTGATATTGTGGATGAACTAAGGAACCGTTTGTGACTTTAACTTGAATTTTGGTAAATGTGTTTGATATTGTGGATGAAGATGATGAACCCACTGCCCCCGCATTTTGTAGTGAAAAAAACACTAAACAGCTCACTAGGGGTAAATTGGTCATTTTAACCAGTTCTGTCATGTCCTGTCCTGTCTTACCAAATGCTAAACAGCTGTCCTGTCCTGTCCTATCCCGTCCTGTCCCGTCCTGTCCTGTCCTGTCCAGTCCTGTCTGCGCACCAAACGCACCAATAGGGAATCATCCATGTTTTTGGTGTTGCTTTGGGTATGTAGTGTATCATTATTGTTGTCTCTTGAAACTTATTCATGTTTTGACTGTTTTAGATAATAGAGTTTTATCCACATTTTCAGTATTTAAACATTTAATTTCATTCACGTTATCAAAATCCAGTTATGTATATATATATTTGAACTTTATAGTTTAAGGAAAAGACAAAATCACCTTTTTATTGCCTTCCGACTTCCTTTCGCCTGTATTTTTTGTAAATTATATCATTCTTATAACTGAGTCACATTTATTGATGTTTTGATGATCAAAGGATTTAGAGCATGTTCATGCATAGGCTTTTCATAGGTTTACCTTTATAATTAGTATGATGTTTGGTTAATGCTGAAAAATGAAAATAAAAATAAAAATAATAGAAAATAAAAATGAAAATGAATTTGTATGAAATTTTGGGTTTCTAGGGGAATGCGTCGATTATATTTTAGAAATCAAATAGTTTCTTTTGTTTTCATTCTCATTGGTTACTGCCTAATACTTCTAACCAAACACCATTTAGTTTTTACTAGAAGGATACTCGCATAATCCAACGAGATACATCTTGATTTTAATGTTTCGTTTTATTTATTTTTGTCTCAGTCGATGTCATAATACGGTTTTATGTGGTTTTGAGAAAACAATTATGTTTATATTTTTGAATAAAATACACATATGAAGATATCATAAAGATTTTTCTCCTTTTTTTGTATATTTCTTTAATTCATTTTTTTTATTTTTTATTTAATAATATATAATTTTTTATAATGATAATAATTAAGTATTTTGTTAGAACTCAATGATTATTTTAATTATATTTTAAATTTTTTATATTTAAAAGATGTTTATCTTTTATTTGATTATGTTTATCTGCAGTTAATTACACAAATTCAAACATGAAGCTTTAGTAAGTTGTATTCAGGGGCGGATTGAGTTTATGTTGGTTGGGATCCTACAAACCCACCAATTTAAAAAAAAAGACTATAAAAAGATTTGTTTAGTAAATTTTTCTATTGCGCGTCCAACAAGAACAAGACAAAGTCCCCCAACTTGATATCTTGATTGTTAATTGGTCCATTTTGCAGCACACCCTGATATTTTCGTTCAAAATATAAAATATAAAATTATACACCCCGATGAATTAGTAAAACGTCAACTAAAAATCGATTAATGTTTAGAGCATTGCAATCAAATTCTTTAAATTTAAGAAAATGAATTTTAAATTAGATTTTATTACAACATATTCTTCAAAATAGTGAAAGCATGATTTTTCACGTTTAAAAAATATTATAGAAGAGATAAACAATTATTTATGAGGTTTTCTAACCACACCCTCTCCTAAACCATTTATCCACCCCCTCTTATACTAATGGACAAAAAACAACTAAATGACAAATCTCAAATATTTTTATTTTTAACCTTTTTATATTTTAACTTTTAATCCTTATCCTTTTTATATTCTAACTTTTAATCCTTTACCTTTTTAACATGTTTTATATTATTATTAATTAATAAAATATTAATAATACATATTTCAAATATAAATTAAATTTATTAATTAAAACTTTGATTTTTCATGTTAAATCAACATATTCATAAGCAAGAACATGATTATGTGCATCGCATACCACCGTCAACGTCCACCAACTATGTTTAGCCGAAAATAGCGCTATCAACTCAAATGAGCATCCAAATTTTTTTGTTCCCGTATGACGAATGAGAATTATTTTATTTTTGTAAGCTCCGCCGTGTTCACACATAAAATATAAAGTTATGTATTTTAATGTGATAATGATGTAAAACAAAAATTGAAAAAACAAATGACATATCATAAATTAAATAAATAACTATAAATGTAAATATTAAAAATATTTTTTCATATTATATAATATATAATAAAGTTAAAAAATATTCAATATTGGGCTTATTTCGAATGTATTGACGCGACGATTATAATGGCGTAACTTGTTAAAATTAAAAAGTATTTTTTAAACATATTTTAATTGATATACGATTATATATGTTAATTTGATCAGGATATAAAATGAAAAATTTAAAAGGAAAGGATATAAAGTAAATTAATTAACTAATTATAAGGGTATAAAATGTAAATTTAAATTTTTTAAAATTAAAAAAAGTGAATTCGGTGTGAGTGTGTGAGGAGAATGAGATGTGAGGGAGATAGTGTGTGAGAGGGAACATGTGACAGGGGGTAAAAAGTTAGAGCAGGGATGAAAATATCAACCCCTTATTTATTATATTCTAGCAATAAGAAACATTAATATTTAAAATTAATGGAAGATAAACGATATTCTATTAAATATTTTATAAATATAATTAATGCTATAATCTTTAAATATAGAATCTGATGGAGATTAGTGTAAGGCTTCGCAAATAGTTAATAGTTGTTTAATTTTACATATTTTAATTAATTAATAATTTCTTTTTAAAAATAAACAAATAAATTAAATAAAAAAGCTTTATCATTTATAAAATAAAACTTTAACTTTTATTTAATTTACAAGAACATTTTTTAGATCGTTATATTTGTTTTTTGACGATTCAATATATTGAATAATAATAATATAAAGATAATTGATAAAAGTAAATTTCGTGCAGATTTTACAAGCGGACCCTACTAGAATCATATTTAATTCAGAAAAAAGTAAATTTCACAGGATGAAAAAAAAAAAAAAAAAGACAAACGTACAAAATGTCAGCTATTTTGATCAAATTGAAAAAACAAATTAGCTAAAATACAAAGATGTTGATCCAAAATAGCTAGTTTTTATCATATACATGTCAACATCAACCTTTTTTTTCTCTAACCACAAGGGTGGTGTCTGATTGGTTTGAGTTCGGCTTCAAAGATCAAAAGTACCAGGAGGAATAAAAATCCCCTTATAGCCACGGAGGTTCAAATGTGGTGACTCCGGACTATTTGCAAAGCAGGTGGTCGTTCTAGGATTAGTCGACTCGTATAGCGGGTTGGATATCCACATTAATAATTGTTTTTTTTTCATTTTTGAAGATGGATTTCATTTTGATATTGGAAAGCGTACATCATGCATCAAATCTTGTACCTGCTGCTAACAACATCTTGCAGGCACCAATATTATTTTAACATCCATACAACTAAAACTTACTTAGGCAAGAACATTCGGATCAAATGCCTCCATTCCTTTCCCAACAAGCTTGCACCTCATCAAACTCCCAATTGTATTCGAAACCATCTTGAAGTCCTCCCATGGATTCCCATTTGCCAGTTTCTTATACAAATAGCTCTCAAATGTCATTCTTTGCACATACTCATCTCCACAGAGCTCCACCAGTGCCTCCCTTGCTGCATTGCTTCCATAGAACACATGTTGCAGCAAATCCAAGAACTTGAATGTGTTTATGTACTGTGAATCCCATTGTTTCAGATACTCTCTCTTCAGATCGCTCTCTTCGATCATCTTTTGCCCTCCTTCCGATGCTTTCACGATCCCTTCGCCGCACATTCTTCCGCTTTTTGCTGCAAAATAGATCCCTTCGCCGGAGCATTTCGTTACATACCCGGCGGCGTCTCCCACCAGAGCCACCCTCCCACGGACGCGAACTGGACGAGGGTGTTCCGGAATTGGATGCGCTTCTACTTTAATCACCGTCCCACCGGCGATCTTTGGGAGGACTCTTGATCGGATCGCTTTTTGGAATTGTTTGATGTTTGGTTTTGAGATTACAGTTCCGGTGCCGACGGCGACGTGATCGCATTTGGGAAACACCCAGGCGTAGAAATCCGGTGAGACGTCGTTTCCGATGTACATCTCGGCGAGATTGTGGTAGTATTCCATTTTGTCGTCTGGGAGTCTGATTCGCTCTTGGAAGGCGATGGCACAGGCGTAGTCTCCGGCGTCGATTGATTTTGCGACGCGGCTATTGGCGCCGTCGGCACCCACTACGACGTCGACGGGGAGGTATTTGATGGTGTTGTTGACTGTGTAGTGGATGATGTAAGGTTGGTTAGGGAAGTTTGGGAGGTCGAGATTCGTGACAAGGCCTTTGAGAAGAATGGCGCCTTTGGATTCAGCTCTTGATCGGAGAAATGAATCGAGGACTTCACGGCGGAGCATGGAGATGTACTCATTGGATTTGAGGGTTTTGCCGAAGTCGACGGTGAGGTTGGACGGGGATACGATCTTCATATGGGTGACTTTCCGATCGACGAGCTCCGGCGGTATGGAGAACTCGTCGAGCATGCAGAGTGGAATAGCACCGCCGCATGGTTTGGCGCCGGTGGGGCTGCGTTCGAAAAGATATGTCTCTACTCCGCCTGAAGCTAGCGACTCAGCTGCGGAGGATCCCGCCGGGCCACCGCCAATGACGGCGACACGTAGCTTTCGGCCGGAGATGGGCTTGTTTGAGGCGGAGATTACGAGTTTGGGAAAGGGTTTGAATCTGGGGGTTGGGGATTTGGAAGTGAAAGTGAGAGAGTGTAGTGGGTGTGCAATGGCGGCCATGGCGGATTGGTTTTCTTAGTTAGGGCAGAGTAACGTGGATCTGTTGGGATTAATAGACCTCTATTAAAATGAAGTAATAAAAAATTCAAAATACAAATTATGTGGATTGGTTGTATAACTTTTAATTAATTGTTTACTAACCATAAATAACGAAGTTTTAATTAAATTAAAATATTTATTAACTATAGAATAAATAAAATATAGACATGGATATTGGAAGCATTTCTACATGCTTTGTTTTCTTACGGTTTACAGATTGATAGAGTCATCTATAAGGCATGTGCCTGGCAACGCACGAAAAAATTATTGTGGCATGATTGTCTTAGATACATACATGTTAATGATATCGAGGATGCGAGTTTGACCAACTTATCTCGAATAATTTATTTTATTAACTGTAACTAAATACTTAAATGAATATATTATTATGTAGGCGGGCTTGCTCCCACGTACTACGTTAACACCTACTGACGTGGAGCTACAATATCCATGGTGGAGATCAAATTCTCTTTATTTTCAGAGGGTTGCAAAGAAACAGACTGGTGCATTGAGTTCGTCAGCGTTGCAAACGTCTGATGATTTAACGGCATATATTGAACAACTGAATCAAAATATTCAAGAGACTATTGAACTTGTTCACAATGGGGGCATCGGTCCAATGGTTGCTCAAACGCACATAAAAACCTACTCGAGCAAATTCAGCGTTCAAATGATGCCATAAAGGTATATATTTTTAATGTTTACTTATATATTATTGAGCATGATTTAAATAATCAATAGTTTCAGGTGCCTGGACAGTCTCAACATTTTAAACAGCCCGAATAGTATCAACAATTTCCACAATCTGAAATCAATCAAGGCTTTGAACATGTCGATAATTTCTATCAACCGAATACAACCCCTGCATATTATGATTGTTATCAACCGAATTTTAGTTTCGTATAAAATTATGTTGATAACACTGCATCGTCTATGATATCGGAGCGGACACCACCTTTGCACGAGAAACGCATCAGACACCCGAGTCTGATGGTTAGATCTCTGTATATGTCATTACCAGATTCAACACCTACATACAAGGCCCCGATACGGAGGACCGAGTTTGACATCTTGAAATTATATACAAATAATAAGCTAAAAGGACTCAAAATACCTCATTTCGAATGTGAACCATGGGGTATGTCCTTTTGGAGGACCTTGTTAGAGGATGGTTGGTTCGATACAATTGTAAGCAATATTTATTTACTAGTTATTATTTTATTTTTCTGAGTCAAATGTTCTTCTAACAATATGCTGATACGTGTGCATATTTGCTGATGAAAAAGAGACCTGACGGGTTACGATGTACGATATTATTGTGCCAGACATTACAGTTTATGTCACAACTTGGACTACAATATCTTAATTTGATAGATGACACAAAAATATACTATCCGCCTTGGTGATTAGTTGACGATGTAAGAAATAGTTAATATATGAAACACTTCCAAATAAATATTGATTTATAATGATCCATTTATTTTATTTTTTGTAGGTCATCATCTCGATTCATGTACACGGATGTCATTGAGTTACGACTGTTCTAGAATTAGAGACGTGGGTGATCCGCATATATGATAGCATGATTGGGCCCCACTCTTTAGCTGGTTGTCTACAAAGAATTGAATTTTTGACATGTAATTTCCCAAAATACTTTCATAAGATCAATTTTTGGCGTAAAAGAAGAAAAGATGTGCCTCAAGAATGGAAGCTTAGCCACGTTTATATCTCCAACGTCCCTCAACAAGCACCAAACTCGGGTGATTGTGGCGCTTTTGCTTGTTGGTTTATGGCAGAAATCATGGTTACTAGTGATATAAATTATATTAACAGTTACCCTGCTTACGACCCTAAGGTACTTAATAGAACATCTATGATGTATCTTGCTAATGAGTTCTACAAAAACTGTATTCGATAATATATCGGAAAGTTGTGTATTGAATATAAAGTTATACTCTCCGTTAGGCCCACTGGACAAAAAAATACAAGTTAGGCCCGACCCAGGCTTGTAAATGATCACCTCTACTCGTATGGACGCCATGCTATAAAACAGGGATAATGATCCCATTTTCAAACAACAAACTGACTCTTATACCTATTGATCCATTGCATTACAGTCTAATTACATGGCATTAATTGAATAACTAATGCACTCGAAATGTGTAATATATCAAATAAATATGTCGTAACTGCATATAACTCCAAAGGCTGAACAAAGAGCAAATAAACCAGACAAGTGTCCCCTAATACTCATTTTTGAGTCAAAATCAAACCAAAATCTTAACAACACGATTGACTATTATATAGAAGTCATTACAAACAATAAAACGTGTTTAACCAATGGTTAAATAAAAGCATGCTCCAAAAGTTTGATTAACTTAAAGATTCATTATTTCTCCAAGTGAAATCATACCATTTATCTCTAAAATACTTTATAACACAATAAAGTGTATTTTCCAGACGATTAATAAAACAAAAGACACTAATAGTGCATTAACACTAAATAATTCTCCCAAGGAGGAATAAATCATCAAAATCTCCACACTTGTGGTTTATTTATCAAAATGTTCAAACGTTCCAAATATGGGTATTTTATAAGATTAATAAACCAAATATACCTGACGGCCGAGTCCACCAAATAATAAATTCCAACTAACGACTAATTACAACCAAAATTGTAGTAGTGTAAGTCGGGTCGAATCCACAGAGACTCGGTCTAACGTTATACGACTAACGAATCAAGTACACGATGAAAACGTAAAAATACTAATAATCACGAGGGGGGGGGGGGTTGGATTTGATTAATTACTCTAAAAATGCGATAAAATATAAACTAAAACAATTGATTAAAGTCCCAACATCGATTTAATACCGGTTATGATGTTAGTGCCTATCATCGATTCCAAAAATGTAAACGGAAAGGACAAGCCTGAATTGGCTTTAATCGTTAACAAGCTATAACGACCCACATTTTCCAAAGATAATCATTGATTAGAACAAGCTCTCTAATCAACCCTTAACCACAAATACAAGTTTAAATAAGCTCTTAAATTCATAGGTGCGACTAGCTTTACTGGACTAGAAAAAATTACCAATTCAAAGCCATAAGCTCACAAGCTCGGCTTATCGAGGATCTAATCGCAAGATTTCAAATATTCAATCCGGAAACCTTATCGAAACCAAATGAATACTAGTGTTACTCTATCAAAATTCTAAGACAATTACGTATCTAAGAATTATGAATAACCATTCCATAAGAGAATTCCAATCAGTTAGCTAAACTAATTGAAAACCCAAATATAATAAACAATAAGTTCAGAAATCAAGCAAAAAGGCTTGTTCAAACATGTTTACAACGAAACCTCAAAGCAATAACAAATCAAAACCTAATTAAATCAATGTTGGAATGAAAAAAATTAGCAAAACATAACTAAACTAGATTACTGATTCTAAAGGTTTTAGGACTTACCGAAAGATTCAAGAAAATTGATGAGGAAAGTTGATGTCTTCACTGTCGCATCCGTCTTCTCCAATCGAACAGCCTATCCACGACTTGCTGCCTTCAATCGGACAGCCCCTCTCTTCTCCCTCAATCGCTTCAATCGAACATCCGACCACCTGCTGTCCTCGCTCACTCTCGCCTCAATCGGACAACCCCTCCCTTCTTCAGTCCAATTCCAATCGAACAGCTTGCTGTCCGCTTCCTCTCGAACAGCCCCTCTCTTCTCCATCTCGCGTCTCTTATAACGAACCAGCCCCTCTTCTCTCCTTCAATCGCGCCCCATGTCTTCTCCGAATCGAACCGCACGAACTGTTGCCGCTTCCTTTCCCTTCTATCCCACGTCTTGTGGCCGTATGCCTCTTCATCGAACAGCCCCTGCTTCTGATCGATCCAAAATGAAGAGAGGATGTGGGCTCTATTTGGGCTTGATGAAATCCACAAAAGTTAGGCCATAAGTTGGGCTTTTTCTTTCTTTTTGGGCTGGACTCTACAAAAAAATAACATAGGTTAAATAAACACATTTTTTTCTCACAATGATGAAAATAAAAAGCTTCTTAACCTTAACTTTTAACCAAGAAATATAGCTATCAAAACATCCCCACACTTAAAACTTTGACCGTCCTCGGGTAAACATTACAAATTTATCATGAATTGATTTTTAGAGAATGGACAAAAATACATAACATTTCACGGAGGTTCGACTAAACCATATTAGCGGAAATTAACACACGAGACGAACCAAAGATGAGAACATGCTAATTTCACAAATACCTCACAAAAGATATATGCAATACAATCGCTCATTCACACAATGGTGCAGGTGTTTTCACTCAAAACATCAATTCACATGTACATACACTACCATAGTCTTGAATTGGGTCTCGATTCTCCAACGCTAATGGTCAACCTAGGTGTGGATCAAAAAGGTCTTTAGTATGGGTTGTAACATGGCTAAGGGTCAAGGTAGGGAATAGTTTGGTGAAGTGACTAAAAGTGGACCTTGGAAAGGAAACTACAACTCAAACATGACTCTCGTGTCTTGTCAAAGCGATCACAAAATTTCTCAATCTCTTAGCTCTTATTCGCTAAAAACATTATGGAGACAATTGTGTTTCTTCCATTATTCGGCCTCCATGTATTCATTTTTTTTTCTCATTCCCACATATGAAACACACACACACACACACATATATATATATATATATATATATATTTTCTTTCCTTTTTTTTCTTTTCTCTTTTTCTCGAACCTCTACCGATCATTATATAGGTGTTGAGGATCGTGTAGAAGGTATAAAGATCAAACAACAAATACTCCTAACTAAGAGTATGTAGTCTCATTCCAAAGTCCGGTGAGGGAAGTGTTTGGCTTAAGGGTTATCTTGTGGTGTTAAAGTCAAGAAAATGGGTAACTAGGCTCAAAAGAGGTGACAAAAAAGGAAAACACATAAGGGTTGGCTTTAGGCTATATGGTTAAAAAAAAATCAATGATGGCCTTCTATCATTCCACACACTAGTATTGCGTAATTGCAATCTTGAAGAGACCTAACACAAGTTCTAGAGTGAGATGAACATGGAAGATGCAATGCACACAAAAATGAAATGAGATCGAAAATAGTGTTCGACCATGGCTCAAAAGCTCACGGGTTCATTTTGCCTATAAAATTAGCAAGCCTCACAAAAGTTATCTCAAATGTGCTAATCACGACTAACAAGTAAGTCATACAATCGTTCATGCTATGGTATTTATGGCATTGAAAATCAAGAAAATCGTCACTCATGTAATTCATTTAACAAATGCCCAAAATCAAGCCAAAAGTTCAAAATTTTTTTAGCCCTTTCTAACACACTCTTGCACATTAAAAATCAATAATTCCCCATTAAAAAGAACAATAATTCCCTCCCCACACTTGAACCATATATTGTCCTCAATGTATGCATTCATTGGCATAGTCTAAAACATTAAAAAGCAAAGGGAACGAGAAAACTCCCCTAGATATGTAGACTTGTGCCCAATACACGGTCCAAGCGGGTGGTAAAAGCCTTTTTGCACCCGGGGGGGNGGGGGGGGGGGGGTTGAACGTCAATACTCACAAAAATGTCAACCTGGGAAAGCAACTCATCAATCTCGAAAGATAACTAAAACTAAAAGAAACTAAATTAGAACAAAAATAAAGCAATAAAAATTGGGTTGCCTCCCAATCAGCGCCTTTTTTTAACGTCTTTGGCTCGACACTACCGAAACTAACTAACAACGGGCGGTGGCTCAAGAGCCATAACATCAATGTCCGTTGACTGAAAACCTTCATAAAAAGGTTTCTGTCTATGCCCGTTCACCTTAAATGACTTACCTGTTTTCGGGCTTTCAATATCGATTGCTCCATGAGCATAAACCTTAACAACTATGAATGGACCAACCCACCGTGATCTAAGCTTACCGGGAAACAACTTTAGGCGTGAATGAAAGAGTAAAACCTTTTGTCCGACTACAAACTCTTTCCGGGAGATGATCTTGTCGTGGAAAGCCTTGGTCCGCTCCTTGTAGATCTTGAAACTCTCGTATGCGTCGTTTCTGATTTCCTCTAACTCTTGAAGTTGTAGCTTCCTTAGAACTCCCGCGTCATCCATTTGCATATTACACTTCTTGACAGCCCAAAGGCCCCTGTGCTCTAGTTCAATAGGTAGATGACATGGTTTACCATAAACTAATCGAAAAGGGGACATACCTATAGGTGTTTTGTAGGCCGTACAGTAGGCCCACAAAGCATCATCAAATGCTCGGTCCAATCCTTGCGATTAGGATTTATGGTCTTCTCTAGAATCGATTTGATCTCCCTGTTAGAGACTTCGGCTTGCCCGTTGGATTGAGGATGGTATGCGGTTGAAATCCAATGAGTGACATGGTACTTCTTAAACACCGCCTCGATCATTTTATTACAAAAGTGTGTCCCTCGATCGCTTATGACGGCCCTTGGTGTGCCGAACCTGGCGAAGATGTTAGATCTAAGGAAAGCTGAAACAGTACGAGCATCGTCAGTTCTGGTGGCTTTAGCTTCCACCCATTTCGAGACATAATCGACACATAATAAAATATAGGTAAATCCAGAAGAGGCGGGAAAGGGTCCCATGAAATCAATGCCCCATACATCAAAGATTTCACAAACTAAAATAAGGTTTTGGGGCATTTGATTTCGTGGTCCGATATTTCCCGTCTTTTGGGACCTATCACAACTCTTGCAAAATATATAAGAGTATTTAAAAATGGATGGCCAAAACAAGCCACAATTAAGCACTTTGTGTGCCGTACGCTTTGGACCAAAATGTCCCCCACAAGCATATTCGTGACAAAATCGAAGTACACTTTGTACTTCATGTTGGGGAACACATCGCCTGATAATCTGATCAGAGCAATGCTTCCAAAGGTAAGGGTCATCCCAAACATAATACTTTGTTTGACTCTTAATTCTATCATTTTCAGTTCTAGTCAACGTACCTGGCAAAGTCTTGGTAACTAGATAGTTCACTAAGTCGGCGTACCAGGGTGTCGTCTYTTGAWYGRTCAGAAGATKCTCGTCYGRAAATTCATCCTTCAAGGTAGAAGGAACCTCACCATTTAGCAAACGACTCAAATGATCGGCCACCAAGTTCTCCGACCCGCTCTTATCCCGAATCTCTAGGTTGAACTCTTGTAGAAGCAACATCCAACGAATAAGGCGAGGCTTGACGTCCTTCTTTTTCATTAAATATTTAAGAGCTGCATGATTAGAAAAAACTATCACTTTAGTACCAAATAAATACTGACGAAACTTCTCTAAAGCAAATACTATGGCCAAAAGCTCCTTCTCCGTCGTTGAATAGTTGCTTTAGGCACTATCCAATGTTCGAGAAGCATAGTATATCACGTGTGGGTCCTTACCAAACTTCTGTCCCAAAACAGCCCCGACCGCGTAATTACTCGCGTCACACATGATCTCAAAAGGGAGATCCCAATTTGGAGGCTGAATTATGGGTGCAGAAGTTAACTTATCTTTTAATTCATTGAATGCCTTCTTGCATTCACCATCGAAGTGGAAGTCCACATCCTTTTGTAAGAGACAACAAAGTGGTCGGGTTATCTTTGAAAAATCTTTAATGAATCTCCTATAGAACCCTGCATGACCAAGGAAAGAACGGACTTCCCTAACACAAGTGGGGTAAGGTAGAGTTTTAATGACATCTATTTTGGACTTGTCTACCTCTATACCCTTCTTTGAAATAATATGACCCAAGATAAGACCATAACTAACCATAAAGTGACATTTTTCGTAATTCAAAACAAGGTTAGTCTCTATGCATCTTTTTAAAATCTTGGTCAAATTGTTCAAACAGTCCTCAAACGAATTACCATAAACGGTAAAATCATCCATAAACACCTCAATGATACTTTCTACATACTCAGAAAAAATACTTACCATGCAACGTTGAAAAGTAGCTGGTGCATTACAAAGGCCAAAAGGCATACGCCTATAGGCAAATGTACCAAATGGGCATGTAAAAGTAGTATTTTCTTGGTCCTCCGGCGCTACCGGGATTTGATGGAACCCGGAGTATCCATCTAGACAACAGTAGTGAGAATTTCCCGCTAATCGTTCCAACATTTGGTCGATAAAGGGAAGTGGAAAGTGATCCTTTCTAGTGGACGAGTTTAACCTCCTATAGTCGATGCATACTCGCCATCTATTTTGGACTCGAGTAGGCACCGACTCACCTTCGGTGTTCCTAACTACCGTCAAACCCGTCTTTTTGGGTACTACCTGAACAGGGCTTACCCATTTGCTATCTGAAATTGAGTAGATAATACATGCGCCAAGGAGTTTGAGGATCTCTTTTTTCACTACCTCCATCATAGGCGGGTTGAGGCGTCGTTGAGTTTCACGAAAAGGCTTGTAGTCATCTGCGAGTAGAATCTTATGCATACAAACTGAAGGGCTCAATCCCTTGATATCAGCTATAGTCCAGCCGATCGCCTCCTTGTGCTCTTCAAGCACATTCGCCAACTGTTTTTCTTCTTCGCTTGACAGCTTAGTAGAGATGATCACCGGTAGAGTATTTCCCTTGCCTAGGTAGGCATACTTAAGGTGGTTCGGTAACTCCTTCAAGTCAAGTACCGGGGACTGCAAAATAGAAGGAAATAACTTAGTGTAAGAAGAAGGTAAATTAACATTTGATACCTGAAACTTCTTGTGTCGGTTAGATTCCATGGCTAAGACCATACCTTGTTTTAAGCTCGGGTCCTAAATCATACTCCTTCATCAACAAGTTAATTGTCCTTGCATCTAGGTGCCTTGTAATCGCAACCTCCAACAAATCTCGGTTAGTCAAGTCATACAAATCATGAGTAATAGGATCTAAAACATCAACAAAACTAACAGAAGACACATCACTGAGATATCTAATGGCATCATAGATATTAAATTTAATGACCTCACCATCAAATTCMRTAGTTAAYGTACCATCATGAACATCAATTTTTGTTTTTGATGTTTTCAGAAATGGTCTTCCCAACAATATCAAAGGTGATTTGGAGGTATTATGCTCCTCCATATCTATGACATAAAAATCAGCCGGGAAGACTAACTCGTTAACTTGAACCAACACATCCTCAAGGACTCCCTTGGGATACACATTGGACCTATCGGCGAGTTGTATAACAACTCCCGTCCTCTTAAGAGGTCCCACATTCAGAGATGAATAGATCGAGTAAGGCATGACATTTATAGATGCGCCTAAGTCTAACATGACTTTATCTATTGAAACATTACATAACTTACAAGGAATAGTAAACATACCTGGGTCCTTGCACTTAGGTGGCATCTTCTCTTCTTGAAGCATGGCGGATACATTCTCTCCCATGCTAACCTTCTCGTTCCCGGTCAACTTCTTCTTGTTCGTACACAACTTCTTCAAAAACTTAGCATATCGAGGTACTCTTTTAATAGCATCTAAGAGTGGAATATTTACCTCAACTCGGAGAAAAGTCTCCATAATCTCCTTGTCTTCTTGCTCCTTCTTGCTTTACTCGAATCTCTTTGGGAATGGTGGTCGGATGAACAATTCGGGCGCCTTTCCTTTGTCGTCTATGTTTTTACCTTCAACCTTCTCTTCATTTGACTTGTCACCCGTAATCTCGGCCTCTTTCTCTTCTTTCCTCTCGCTCCTTCTTGCTTTGGGTTCGGGATCCAGAACCGTCCTATTTCTCAAAGTAATGGCACTAACATTAGCTTTCGGGTTAGTTTTAGTTTGGGACGGTAACTTACCTTGGCTCTCAATGCGATTAACTGAAATCGCCATTTGCCCGATTTGAGCTTCCAAATTCTTCTGTTGGGCCGCTAAACTTTGATTCTGGGTTACCAAATTCTGGATATTCGTCCTCGTCTCTTGCTAAAATTGTTGAGTGTTAGTAGCAAGTGATTTAACAATATCTTCTAAAGACATACCTGCACTGCTCGAGGCTTGGTTGTTTGGCTGAAACGGCGCTCTCTGTTGGAATGGTTGCTGGAATGGCCTTTGCTGGAATTGTTGCGGAGGTCTTTGGGGCACCAAAGCTCTGTTTATAAAACCTTTGCTGTGGTTGTTGTCCTGGAAAGCCTCCGATGGCGTTGACATCTTCGGGTGCAACCAAAACATCTTCTTGGAGTTGCGGACACGCGTCCGTCGGATGGCTCGTCCCATTGCATATACCGCATGCCCTAACCTGCTCTTTACGCACAACTAATTATTTAACGAGGTTAGTCAAATCAAATAACCTACTCTCAATGGTACCAGTATTAACCTCATTAATCTTTTGGGGCTCTCCCCTTAAATCACCTCGCACACTAAAATGCTGAGAATTCTCAGCCATAGTGGTGATTAGAGCCCTCACTTGAGTTGGGGTTTTATTAAAAATTACCCTTTCACTAGCGGCATCAATCATCTTCCTTTCCATAGGAAGAAAGCCCTCATAAAAATACTGCAACAGAAGTTGCTCGGAAATTCCGTGTTGCAGGCAACTAATGCAGAGATGTTTGAACCTTTCCCAATATTCATGGAGGATTTCCACATCTCTTTGTTTTATACTGCAAATTTCCCTACGAAGTGTGGCGGCTCGAGAGGCGGGAAATAATTTATCTAAAAATAACCGCGCCATTTGGTTCCAAGTCGTTACCGAACCGGACAGTAACGAGTAGAGTCAATCTTGAGCCCAATTTTTTTAAAGAAAAAGGGAATGCCTTTAACTTTATAAGATCATCCGTAACCTCGTTGGGTTTCATGCTTAAACACACCACATGGAATTCCTTGAGGTGTTTGTTTGGGTCCTCATTCTCCAAACCGTGGTAGGAGGGAAATAGGTGGACCAAACCAGTTTTTAGAACAAAATTTGCATTACCTTGCGGGTACCTGATACAGATAGGAACCTGAGCAACGTCATGTGTCGCCAACTCTCGTAGAGTTCACTCGTCTTGCTCGACAGCCATCGCGTCTGCCTTTTCTTCGTCTTCCTCTTCGTACCTTTCTTCCTCTTCGTCCGAATCACTCGATAGGTTAATATCTTGCCAGATATTTAACCCCGATGACGAAGGTCCCTCGCCAAACTTCTTTCGAAATTTGGCTTGTTTCCTTAGTCGTTTCGCGGTTCGTTCGATTTCTAGATTTATTGGTAAAGATGAACCTATACGCGACGATCTAGGCATAAACAGTTAGTAATACCGAGTCCCCGGCAACGGCGCCAAAAATTTGATGGATGCCGAGTCCATCAAATAATAGATTCCAACTAACGACTAATTACAACCAAAATTGTAGTAGTGTAAGTCGGGTCGAATCCACAGAGACTCGGTCTAACGTTATACGACTAACGAATCAAGTACACGATGAAAACGTAAAAATACTAATAATCACGAGGGGGGGGGGGGTTGGATTTGATTAATTACTCTAAAAATGCGATAAAATATAAACTAAAACAATTGATTAAAGTCCCAACATCGATTTAATACCGGTTATGATGTTAGTGCCTATCATCGATTCCAAAAATGTAAACGGAAATGACAAGCCTGGATTGGCTTTAATCGTTAACAAGCTCTCACGACTCACATTTTCCAAAGATAATAATTGATTAAAACAAGCTCTCTAATCAACCCTTAACCACAAATACAAATTTAAATAAACTCTTAAACTCATAGGTGCGACTAGCTTTACCGGACTAGAAAAAATTTCCAATTCAAAGCCATAAGCTCACAAGCTCGGCTTATCGAGGCTCTAATCGCAAGATTTCAAATATTCAATCGGAAAACCTTATCGAAACCAAATGAATACTAGTGTTACTCTATCAAAATTCTAAGACATTACGTATCTAAGAATTATGAATAACCATTCCATAAGAGAATTTCAATCAGTTAGCTAAACTAATTGAAAACCCAAATACGATAAACAATAAGTTCAGAAATCAAGCAAAAAGGCTTGTTCAAACATGTTTACAACGAAACCTCAAAGCAATAACAAATCAAAACCTAATTAAATCAATGTTGGAATGAAAAAAATTAGCAAAACATAACTAAACTAGATTACTGATTCTAAAGGTTTTAGGACTTACCGAAAGAATTAAGAAAATTGATGAGGAAAATTGCTGTCTTCACTGTCGCATCCGTCTTCTCCAATCGAACAGCCTATCCACGACTTGCTGCCTTCAATCGGACAGCCCCTCTCTTCCCCCTCAATCGCTTCAATCGAACATCCGACCACCTGCTGTCCTCGCTCACTCTCGCCTTCAATCGGACAGCCCCTCCCTTCTTTAGTCCAATTCCAATCGAACAGCTTGCTGTCCGCTTCCTCTCGAACAACCCCTCTCTTCTCCATCTCGCGTCTCTTATAACGAACCAGCCCCTCTTCTCTCCTTCAATCGCTCCCCACGTCTTCTCCGAACCGAACCGCACGAACTGTTGCCGCTTCCTTCCCCCTCTATCCCACGTCTTGTGACCGTATGCCTCTTCATCGAACAGCCCCTGCTTCTGATCGATCCAAAATGAAGAGAGGATATGGGCTCTATTTGGGCTTGATGAAATCCACAAAAGTTAGGCCATAAGTTGGACTTTTTCTTTCTTTTTGGGCTGAACTCTACAAAAAAAATAACATAGGTTAAATAAACACATTTTTTCTCACAATGATAAAAATAAAAAGCTTCTTAACCTTAACTTTTAACCAAGAAATATAGCTATCAATACCAAAGATGCAAAACTCATTAAATAACCCACACATTTAATAAATATCAAGTATAATACATTAAATGGACATTTTTGGTATGTACAATATAACACCTTAGATTTTTTGTTGTATACGATAACGTTTTGGTGGATTAAAATCTTACCCAATATGTAAGTGGTAGTTTTGAATTTTGCCGACAAACACTTACCTAAATTAGCGTTTCGTAAATGTCCCCTAATATTAGATATAACCGAACCAATTAAGCGTAGTTTATGTCAAACATTATTCAAGGCTTGGTTTAATTAATACTATTGTTATTTATGATGGTATTTTTTGATACCTTTTGATGTTTTTATTAGTTAAGTTGTTTTCTACTTCAATTATTGTTATTTGTAATTTCTTAAGTTTTTTATATTAAAATTATTTTTGTATAAAAATTGTGTAACGATTAATTACTAAAATTATATTTCATGAATTATGGACTTTGTTTTGATTTAAAATATTAATAAAACTTAGGCGTGTAGCTCATTTAGGAAAGAAGTAAATTGACTTTGTCCAAATACAAGACAGGTCCAAGGTTTACTCCCGGACTTTCAGCTAGCCTTATCCACTGAATAAACCAACCCCCCTCTCACATTAGCGTCTTTTGGAGGTGATTTTATGTGAGTCCGGTCGCTGGTAATCAACTTTTTACTTAAATAATACTTAGGTAATTATCTAAGTACAATTAAAAAAGATGTAAAGTTAGTAGAAAAAGAACTTGGCCCATTTCACAATAATCACACACATCGAAACCGGGGGTCAGCCCAAATAGCTTTGTCATCTGAAATGAATGGCTCAATTTAGAACCACACTGGTTCAGCAATCAATAATATAATGAGCCCAAGTAACTTTGGGTTGGGTTGTGATGGCCATTGCCTAACATCTATTGTAACTAGAAGCATACTCGTGCAATGCAGTGAGATAAATCTCGATTTTAATGTTTTATTTTATTCTTTGTCTCTATCGATGTTATAATACGATTTTATGTGTTTTAAGGCAATAATTTGATTTGATTTTTGAAAAAATATAAATTTAAGGATATTATAAATTTAAAAAAATATATATCTATGTTAATATTTAATCAACTATTTAAAAACTCTTATTTTTTATTTAATTTATTTTAAGTTAATAATAAAATAATTTATTTTTGGTTTTGATAATATAACATTTTATAAGGATAATAATTAAGAGAACTCAATGATTATCTTAATTATATTTTATATTTTTTATATTTAAAATGAGATGTTTATCCTATATTTGATTGTGTTTRTCTGCAGTTAGTTACACGAATTTAGATATGGAGCTTTAATAAGTTGTACTTACACACAATCTACTTGTAGTTTTGAGTTTCAAGTAACATGCATTAATAAACAGTACTTTATACATAAAAAATGGTTTTTAAGAGTTTTTGTCAAATGCTTTATAATATAATATAGATAAATATTATTTTTTACTAATTTATAAAATAATCACTTATATTTTAAACGGATTTAAAGTTTAAATGTAAAAATATTTAAAATAAATTAATTATACTATATAAAATAATAATTTTTTATCTTTAATTTGACAAATATTGATGTATTCCAGATTCTTTTAATCAGATTTTCGAAGTAGCAAACCATGATAAGCAACCGCTTTTAATTTCAATTTTGTTTAAATATAATTTTGGGGTTTTTTAATTTTTATTTCTTTAATTTACAATAAAATTATAAATTCTAGTGCATTTTCACGAGTAAACAATCTGTATATGTATTTCATTCGTAACCAACTGTCTTTTTTTAGTTTTTTATTATTAACCTGATATCCAACCCGTTATACGAGTGGACGACCACCTGTTTTGCGCATAAACCGGAGTCACCGCATATGAACGTCCATAGACACAAAAGAATTTGTATTCCTTCTTGGATTTGAACCAGGGACCTCCAAACACTTTTGACATTTGGAGCCGAAACTCAAAAAGCAAAATCAAATTTAGAAAGATCATAGACGAGGATAATTAAACCAACCTTTGGACTATTCTTTATATATACTCTTGAATTGATATTCCTTCGTGATTGAGGCAGCAAGTCGCTTTCTTACCCTATTTTGCATAAAACTAGAACCGGCTTTGCTTGATCCACCCATTACTCTAAAATTTATGTGTACGACATCAATAACAATATATAACGCTAAATCACCAAAAAAATAGAGGCGAGAAACCGCATGAAACGATGTCCATTATTCCACGATACATACGATTTTAGGGTTTTGGGAATGTGTGGTGCATATTATTTTCTGTACTACGATGGAATGATTGCATTCACTTGCCCTTTCTTTTGGTAAATCAGCATTAAACATGAAAGTTGCTATTTGAATTTTACAAAATGGTTTCCTTTAGCGTAGGGCATTTGGGACATTAACTCATGCACCAGAGGCTTGTTACCTACCATGATAATTAATGAATATGACCTCTTAAAGACTCCCCACCATCATTTCATTATTATAAAACCCCATATCACATCGACACGAAGAAAAAGTTGGTTGATTTCATAGTCGATAAGGTCGGATTAATTGGCGTCACTCGAAACTTATAGTTCATGTTCTAAAAAATCTTTGAATTCGTTGTTCTTATCAAATAATCCAATATAAGTTACTATATTTTATTAATTGAAGTTACTGGAAACGTATAATGTATATATGTTCTAAAACATCTTGGAAATTTATTGACGTATTTATGGATTTGTTGTTCACTCGTTCTTATCAGACAATTGAATTTAATTCTTTTATAAGAGTTAGTTACGTATACGTAATATTATAATACAGTTTGTTTTTGAATTATGCGAAGGAAACATGACCAATAACAAGTAGTTTCTAGACCATTGTGGATATATAGCAATGTTTCTTCTTAAGTTCTTATAACGGAAACATAATTGTCCACGATACAAATAAGATCGAAGACATCAGTTTTGACTGTAAACATCTCGAACCATCTCTTTCACCACACACATGACGATGTTTTTTGGGCGGTTTTGTTGGTCGTACGTAATCCTAGCTAGAGAGGAACCCCATCAAGCCAAATACTGTTGTAGAATAGATTTATATATCGACTTTTTTAATTAAAGTCGAGATGATGGATTAATTGAAAATAATAAAAACCAAAATTAGTGATTTTAAATATATTAATTATGTGCCTGGAAAAAGAACTCCTCCTGGAGCATGCATTATTTCCCGCAACAACTTGCAAAATATATGAAAGTTGGATGGAGATGAACCCATTAATCATTTGATTATCATTCTTTATATATGGATTGATGACAATTGTTAAAGTCCTTCATATCACCTAATTACGTTAGGATTTGGATAAAAAGAATTAAGAAATGATTGATGAATATTTATATTATATTATAAAAAATGGCAAGTTGCATGAAAAAGTAACGCACGTTAACTTGATTCATATTTTAGGTAACGTACTTTCAATTCAAAACTTTTATTTTGGTACCTAAGATGTAAAGTTTTAAACATTTAAGCACCCGAGTAATCGTTTGGAACATTGACCGGTTACCATGCTGATGTGACGAGTGATGTAGTATCTAACTCAATATTATTTGCTAAAACGTGAACCAGACATCACATCACTCACCACATCAACATGGTAACCGGTTATCCTTCAACCGGTTATTCGCATACTTAAATGTTTAAAACTTTACATCTTAGATACCAAAATGAAAGTTTTGAAGGTACATTACCAAAAATATGAATCAAGTTAAAATACGTTATCTTTTCATGCAATTGCCCTATTTTAAAAGATTATATATTCATAAGGTATTTCTCCAAAATATCCTATAAAAAAGTTAATATAATACTTTATTTTAAAAAAACTTGCTGAGACGAGATCAATTACGTTCTATAAGTTTATTTTAACACTTTTACGTAATACATGAAATTATTCGATTCCAAAAACTATAAACTTGATTTTGTTACAATAATATATACATTTAACGCACATTTCTCATTTATAAGAAAAAGGTTTAAAAGATCGACAAGGAGATGTGAACATTTTGCCAACATGGGATAATGGGTCGCGTAATCTCACCTCATCGTCTTTTTTGATTTTGGCTCCCTTTTTATCTTGAAACAACAATTAATCTCTTACATCCATCGATATCGTCCATATATATTGCATCTCCTTTACTATACTCTATAATTGATTTGATTAATTAAACACGCATATTCTATTAAGCGGGTGTTTGAGATTGCTTATTTGAAACAACTTATGCTTTTTTACAAAAACACTTATCAACTTATTATAAGTCAGGAGGGTTCAATTTATACCGGTATAAGTTGTTTATCCAAACACTAAAAAATGCTTATTATCGGTGGCACATAGAAATAAGTTACTAAGTTGTTTTTATAAATCTTGATTTAAAGAACTCAGTTAATATAAATTAGATCATAATACAGTTATAATTATATCTTACGATCTTGGTGGCTACATCTAGTGTGTACGTACGTGTGCGGTTCCTTTTTCTGTGCTTGTAATTTTCAATCATTTAGCCTCATTTTCTTCTATTAATAGTTAATGCAATATATACTATCGACTAGATTAATTAAAATGTTTATTTTATTTATTCTTTAAATCGTATTCTAAATTAACTTGGATGGTTATGTGTCGTAGAGAGATCAGACACGTGGGCGGATTTAGGCTTAGGCTATAGGGGTGTCTATTCACCCACTCGTAATGGAAAAAAAGTTAGGAGTGTGAAAGGTGCAAGTTGTAATAACTTTAACTTGATATGTGCTTATCTAAATCGACAAAGTGGTTGTAAGTTTGACTCGTTTTGATCGTTTTCTACATTTTTTTGGTATAAGAACAACGTCAAAGAAGGAAAACAGAGAAAGAAAACTATTTCGGTGTTGTAAAAACCACGTATATGTCATTTTTAGTTAAACCATATTTTCAATTAATTTTTATTATGTTAATTGTTTTGTGTTTGTAATCAGAAAAATTTCTAGGTCCGTATTTGATTGTACGATGATCAAAATTTACTCATAAACCAAATATATCACTCTTGCTCTTGCTTCTTGGCGTATGCCGATGGATTAAAATGAACCAGAATCATGTTAAATTTATTATTTAATCTATGGGGACTATATTTCATTAAGGGGGTGTTTGAGATTGTTTATAAAAACAACTTAATGACTTATTTCAGTGTGACACCGACAATAAGCACTTTTGAGTGTTTGGATAAACAACTTATACTGGTGTCAAACCAGTAATAAGTAGTTTTTGAAGAAGTTAAATTATTATAACTTACAATAAATTGATAAACACTTTTATAGAAAAACATAAGTTGTTTCAAATAAGCAATCCCAAACACCCCTTTAGGAAAGAAGAATAATTAACGACATATATGTGCATGCACTCATTTTTGAACCTCAGACATGTTTTTATTAATAATTATTAATTTCAATAAAAGAAACATACGGAGTTAGAGTAGATAAATTGGTAGAGAATGCACATTTAGAATCCGCAAGTTCAAGTCATGTCTACATATTTATTTGTTTTTCTGAGTCGAAACGACAAGGTACTGTCTGTACAGATATATCTCGATCTCATACAGCGACTTCAATGATGTGATTTGGGACAGTTGGGCGAGCTTCGGGTTCATGAACAGCTACAGGAACAGCATCGTGTTCGTTTTCTTTTAGTTTGGCAACCACTGGAAGAACATCCGGAGACAACAAATTAGCACTCAATTTCACAACGTCTATCGTTTTGTGATCTTTTACTTCTACCATCTTTTGCTCCTCCATTTTGCCTATTGTGTATTTTTGTTCTCCTTTTTCGGACATCTTTTCGTTGATAATTGGCTTCTTGTTCTTGTATACAAAATACAGTATCATTTGAATAATGCCGAAGGTGAATCCAAGTACATTTGGAATCTGTAAAAGAAGTTGATCATACACAAACTCATTAAGCCAAAAAACAGAATTGGATCTCTTAGAGTTGGAGATGAATTTTGGGAATAGAAGTGACTGAATGAGTTAGATTTTCTTTTTGTTTTCGTACCGCGATATTGAAGTCACCAAGAAGAAGGCCATAAAAGAACCACATAACAGCACTGAGAGTAAGTGCTACTGATAATAAAATTGGCATGTACTCTACACTTTTTGTCTTAATCACTTGTCTCTGCACAAAGTGTGTACGACACAGTTAAAAAACTAACACAAACATTGTTTTTTCTTGTGTTAATTACATGGGGAAAACATGTCATCTGTTCATGCATATACGCTTACCAGAACCCCCAAAGGTGCTACAAAAACACACAAAGAAAACACAAGGCAAATCCATCCAACTATGACCCCACGGGTAACTCCACTGGCAAAGAACTGAGTAAGGACCACAATCAATCCGAACCCAACAACTATTAGCAGTACAATTAGCTTCAAACTCTCCATCTGCATAACCAAGTTTCTTTTTGTTAGTCCAACCTTCTTTAATGATAGCCATGAGCGTTAAAACACACCGCAAAAGAAAGATTAGTACATACCCTAGCCTTTTTTGGTGCGTAGACCAGAAAGAAACAAATGTACAATGTTTCAATGAAGCAACCAACTGAGTTTATGGTGATGAGGAGCAAGACATTGCTCTTGAGCAATGCATAATATATCCAAAGCATGGCACTGAATAAGCCCACCACATAAGGCTCCGACTGAAACCCTTCCGTTGATTTCTTCTTGTATACTCTATAAAACGTTGGTCTGCATTTTTTACTTAATTATGTCAGAAAGGTGAGGTAACATAACCAGATAAACTATATATATATAGTTTACTTCGAAAATAGGTAAAATGAGAAGAAACATATATAAGAGGCATACATTGGTGCAAGAAATACCATAAACGAGACAATATTGCCTGCAAATATCAGAAAAAAAAACTTTGATTTAGCAGCAGAATCGTCAACGATATATGAAAATATAGACGAAGGGGAGGAGAGGAGAGAAGAGGAGAGGGGAACACAGAGCGAATGCACGAAGTATATACCAAGAAGGCCAAAAGCAAGAGTGAGGTGAGCCAAATTCCCAACCATCTTCTCTATAATACAAACCAAAGTGTTGTTTAAGAAAATTAATGCTGCCCTCCAATCTCTCTTGTTAGTCCTGATGAGTGGTGCATAACAAATGGTAGAGTGGCCCCCTTATATAGGAAGCACTTAATGGTTGAGGCTGCTGTCACCTTCAATCAGAATTCCTTATTTTTTTTTATATTTGAAACTTCGCACAATTTATGATGGAGTGCACATATATAATTCAATACGGTATTTAATACATCACCCTCAAGTTGCGCCTTCTACCTTTCTTTCTATTTTGTTTGCATGCTTTTAAATGTTTTCAATTTCCATCTATATTTTAATTTTCATAGTGCCATCTGCAATTTGAGGAAGCTTTTGCACTAAAAAGCGAGCCAACTTACACATACACAACTTTGCTGTTTAACAAAAAAATTAAGATGTGTGATGATTGTTGGCGAAGATGATCGATACACGCACATTGAAACCAATATTTGTAAAATTAGAGATCACAATAAAGAAAGTAGATATATAAACTTTATGTAATTAATTAAAAGGGATATCTAATTTTAGGGTGCACTGCATAAATATTATACCTAAGTGTTACCAACTGCAAAATTTTCTTCGACTCAATTGTCTCGATGCATGATTTTAAGTTGCAACCAGAGGCGGATCCCCTAAGGGGATATGGGGGCCATGCCCCCCCCGCCCCCTTCCTGCTATTTTGATTTATTAATATAATATTATGCATAGTACTACAAGTTTTATAAAAAATTGAAATTTGGCCTCTTCACTCTTGGTATTTAAAAATGAGAATCCAAGTTTTTTTTTTTTCCAAAATGGATTTTTCATACCTATCAAAATAACCAATATAGAAGATCAAGAGTTATAAAATATCAATTCTCACTAAAAAATAATTTTATAGGATGCCTAAAATATAGAAGTGTTCTAGAAAAATACTTTATAGGACTTACGATGATTATAGGATCAAACCAAAAAACGTTCTATCTAAAACTGTTGCAATAGGTTTATAGGATGTTTTTTTTTTTTTTTTTTTTTGCATTTTAGGCATTTTTAGGCGTTTATGCATTTTATAAAGTGTAATATTAACTATTTTATAGAACGCTATATGAAAAGATGTTATATAAACACAAATATCCTATAAATAAACAGTTTTATAAGACAATTCTCAAAAGTGTCCTATAATAGGACACTTTATTTTAAAAACATGTTAATTAATAAGACAATTTATTTTTAAAACATGTTAATTAACATGACACTTTATTTTAAAAACGTGTTAATTCATGGGTTAGAAGAGTATGTATTAACGGATTGAGATCAAAATCCATAAAATATGTTATTGAGCTCGATCAGAAGACAAGATTCAAACAGTGTAACTAATTTTAGTAAACGAACAATCACTTTTAAGGAAGATTCAATTTAAGAATATCAAAATAATACATCAGTTTCTTATTATAATAACTATAACTAAATTAATTTTCTAGCACACCTAAAATGTAGAAGCGTCCTAAAAAATATATTATAGGACTTAAGTTTATAAGACTAAACCAAAAAGTGTCGTATCTAAAAATGTTACAATAAGTTCATATGACGTTTTTATGCATTGTAACAAGTTTTTTATGACGATTTTATAATAAAGTGTAATATTAACTATTTTATATGACACTTTGAAAAAGTGTTCTGTAAACACAAATGTTCTATAAAAAAATGAGTTTATAAAACACTTCTAAAAGTTGTCCAATAAAATAGCTAATAGGACACTTTATCTTAAAGCGTCCTAAAGAACTTGTTAAAATGCCTAAAAACGTTTTATAAACCTATTGTAATGACTTTAGATATAAATATTTATATTTTGGTCCTATAAAACTAAGATCTATGATGTATGATGTCGTATAAAGCCATTTTTTTGTAGTGGAATGATGAACGCCATGAAAATTTCAAATTACATATATTACGTATGTAAAACACAAGGAAGCTAGATTCTAAGAGTTTTTACTTTGGAATATTATCTTGGTCGTCTTTACCCTAGTTTTTAATATACAAAATTTGGTTAAAAAATCCATATATAACACTACATGTTTACATGACATATTTATAAAAAAGATTTGTTTTGGCCCCCTCGGTTATAAGTCTCGTGTTCCGCCCCTGGTTGCAACGTGTGGTCAAAATCCTATAAAAACCAATTATACACTTAACAAGATCCCGCCCTACCAAACCTGTTACGCAACCCTGGTCGGGAGGGGGGGAGGTTTCTTGATTAATTGACACAATAAATCAATTTTTGAAAATTTTCACTCCACACACAAATACATATGTCCAAATATAATTTGAGAGAAGAGAGAAACAAACACGTCGATGTCTAGTGGTTCACGAAAGTGGTCGATCCACTTATTCCAAACCTAGTTCGAGACACGTCACTCTAATTTGTTCCTTAAACATAAAACAAAAACCGATGTACAAACAGACCCATTCTTGACATTTTATATGCTCTGAGCGAGGTGTAAAAAAATGCCCTTGATATGTACAAAAATATATTCAATATATCATTTTTAGAGTAAATTACACTTTTGGTCCCAGTGGTTGCTACCTACTATATATAAACTTTCGTCCCTCTTTTAAACTAAATACAGTTTTGGTCACTGTGGTTGCTATTGTATTTCACTTTTGGTCTCTAAGACTAACTTCTGTTAAATAGGTCTGTTAAGTCAGAGGTATTTTCGTCTTTCTATTTTTTTTATTTTCAATTATAAAAATTAAATAAATGTATTGTTATTATTATTATATTTATATTTGGACACAAACCTGGATTTAAACGCAAGGACACAATCCTAGAAAGAGGTTTTCTTCTCCAACATGGTTTAGGGGAACGATATTTGGGATAGGGACGATGGGTCGATTGCAGGCGTTCTTCTCTAAGAACTCGATTACACGACACGTATAAGATTCATGGCTCGATGGAACCGTTCCTTTGGGTGTAGAGGGATTGAACAAGATCTGGGGTCTGTATGGGAATGATGGCTCAAATCTCGTTGCAGGTGATAGTGGACGAAAGGATCTCCGACAGTGGGAGAAGGTGGATCTTTAGGGATAGGTGTTGGACACACAAGACGAAGGTTGGGGTAGGATGTTGGAGGCGTGGTATTAGACGCCGATGGTGGGAGGTAACCAGTGGGTATGCCTGTCGGGATCTGGTACACACACACACACACACACACATATATATATATATATATAGATAGATAGATAGATAGATAGATAGATAGATAGAGAGAGAGAGAGAGAGAGAGAGAGAGAGATATGATGTTTCAAATGCAACCCATCACATTTGTACAACCAATGCAACCCAATCAATTGAGATATTTATGAAAATGATGAGAGTTCATTTATTATGATTTGCATATTTATGAAAGATGACTAAACTTCATTAATTATGATCAATACTTAATATTTAAAACGATCTAAACTTTTTATGAAATCACATATTCATCAAATTAAATGAACAGTTGAGATTGAATTGTATTGGTTGTACAAATGTAAATAGGTGCATAATAACTCACCTATATATATGTATGTATGTATATATGTTCCATACATCTTCAACTTCCATGAATCCTCATTTTCCCAACTAGATCTAACCTAAAATCGATCCTTTATCAACGAAAAATCTTGGTTTTCGTTTGATGTTGGTCTCCGATTTGAGTTTTGGTTTTAGGGTAAGATTTAGTTTTTGATTCTGAATTTAATTTGGATTTTGATTTAGTTTTTGATTTTAGGATTTGGCTTAGGGTTTGATTTAGTCTTTGAATTTGGAAATTTTTAAATGTTCTTGGTGCTCTTGCGATTGGATTTGGATTGATTTGGGGTTTAATTTAAGGTTTTTGATTATGTGTTTTTTAGTTAAATTTGTATGTATTCATGATGATGTTCTTGGTGTTCATGATAATGTTAATTAATGGAAGATGATTATTCAAGAAAAAAGTACATGAAGATAAATGACTAAATCTGTAATTTCTAACATATCTTATGGACCAAATCTGTTATTTACTCTATAGTTAATACTTACTTTTTATTTGAAAATGTAAAAAGACCAAAATACTAAAATACCCCTAACTTAAAGGAAACCCTAAACCCATTTAATAGAGGTTAGTTTAAGGGACCAAAAGTGAAACAAAGTAGCGACCACAATGATCGCAACCATAATCAATTCATAAGAGGTACGACAGTTGATATTAATCGTTTTAGTTAAAATTAATGTGCTCTTAAAAAAGAAATAAATATGCACTTAAAAAATGGAACCCAAATTTCCATTTGATAATCGGGTAGCATTTAACCCTACCAGAATTCCGACCTTTATTTCCCTTTTTCACTTTTCAAGTTACTTCTTTATTTCAAAATCGACGGCCGCTGCAAATTCCTTCATACCTTCCGTTTTTTTCACTAATTCAATATCTCCTCCATTAATGCAAGTATTTTCAAAGGTATATCTACATGTGATACTTGTGTTTCATCTTTCTATCCCACACACAATATATAAGATGATAATTAAATGACAATGACAAAAAAGTTATAAACTCGTCAATATCGATATAAAAATATTTGTATATGATTTTTTTTTTATCAAAAAACTATAATTTAAGATATTGTTTCACGTATGTTTGTGTTTATCCTGTAAAAAAATTATATGTGAAACTTTTTTTTATCTCACTTGGTGAAACAGAAAATTTACATAAAAAATATTAACGTGGTAAAATAAATACATTGTGAAACTATCACATTATTTTAAAATCGTTCTCAAAGGTTTGTAATATTTTTGTGGTTTTTCATTTGATCTGCCCCTATATATATGTGTGTGTGTGTGTGTGTGTGTGTGTGAAGGCTTAAGTGAGAACCCAATAACTTGTGATAGCCTTGAGAACTGGTACATCATGTGCTATTTCACATATTTTTTTCATCTATGGCTTGGATTTAATATATTGATTAACATATATTTGTTTCACAATGTGTTGTTTCATATGTATTCGTTTCATAAACTTTTTAGTTGTATCTTTTGTTTCACAGAACATAAAAAATATTCACTTTGAGGAACAAATATATGTTGAACAAACATATTGTGAAACAAACATATGTTAATCAACACACTAAATCCAAGTCATAGATGGAAATAAATCATGTAAAATAGCACACGATGCATCAGTTCTCAAGTTTATCATAATTTCATAGGTTTTCAAAAGAAGCCCCTCTTATATACGTGTGTGTGTGTGTATATATATATATATAAAACATAGGGGTTCATTCACCCGACCCGAACGGGGATTCCCTGCCAAAACGGGTCCCAGGGCCAAGGCTCCCCGGTAGACTCAAAATGGGGTCGGGGCCGGGGGCTATTCCTCAAACCGAGATTGGGGCCGGGGATCCCCGATAGACTCAAACTAACGGATATTATTCACGGGGTTTGATCGGAGTTTGACCGGGGAGGAATGTTAATCCTCGTACCTGTGGGGGACCAGGGGCTATTACTAAATACCGAGGCCGGAGATTACAAAACCCACCCCATCCCTGCCCTGTTGCCATGCCTAGAAGTCAGTAATCTGCGATAACCGTGAGATCAATCTCAACCACAAATTAAAGGTCAAATTAGGAAATCGATACTTTTGGTAATTTTAACTTAAAATATTAATTAAGAGCATTTTAAGGATTTTAAAAATCTTCTCTCTCCTTTATCATCTCTCCTCTTTCGGACGAACATTATTTCGATGAACAATATTTCGACGAACCTTATGTAAACACATGATGCACACTGTTATATCTTTGTTAAACAACTAAAATAACAAAAATACATAGTATGATACTCTTTGTATAACAACAAAAATAACGAAAATGTACACTGTGATACATTTTATAAAACAACGAAAATACATTGTGATACATGTTATGATATATTGTGAACATTATCACTATGATACACTTTAATCCACAAACATCTTTGAAAGACAATATATATTAGGTAAGTAAAACTAATTAAATGTTTCCTTTCAGAAATAATTAATTAAATTTTTTGATGAGTTATTATAAATAAAATTACTAAATTACCATTTTACATTATTTAAAAAATATCCTTAAATATTTAAAATACGTGGTTCACATTGGAACTCACGTTTATCACAAACTACGTAGTTTTCATTTGATTAGGCCCCATATAACATATATACATAACACACATATTACTTATATTGTATATATTTATGAATGTATACGTTTGAAGAAGGAATATATATATATATATATATATACATATATATATATATATTATAATTTTCTTGTTTATAGTTAATTATTGATGTATTGCTTTTTATATTTCATACGATCGTTTGAGTAATCAGATTACAAGAATTATTTTGGGCATTTGAGTAATTCGAATGGGTGGAACAAAGTAAATATTTTGTTTTTTTTTAATTTTAGTTTTTTACTATACATAATTTTTTATTTCTTGGTAACGATATTGTACACTACCTTAGGTTTTATATATACTCGTCCGAAATAATCTATAGAGATTACTTGGATTGACACCTTGCAATGACTTATTCATGCATCATTAATATTTTAGTTTCTACATTATAAATGTATCGTAATACTTGGATGTACAAAATACCATGTGCTACCATTGAATATTTGACCAGTTTGGAAGAGTTTATTAAAGTTGTTGAGGATAATTGGGTGAACAATAAAGAAAATTACATTTGGTGTCTTTGTAAAGATTGTCATAATATGCAAAACTTTAGTGATTATCATGTATTTCACGGACATCTGATATGTCGTGGGTTTATGGACGAGTATAAAGAGCTTTGGTATCTGATAAATACTATACTCTTACGGTGTAGGATGGTAACACTGTGTTGTGTTAGGTTTTACGACGTCTAACATAAATGATATCGTATCGATAACACACTGGCCTTTGTGTACTCTTGAGAGGCCGTCTGACCCGATAGTTGGTACTGTGACAGCACTACAACACAATTCTATGGTACTATAGGACTGTGGTAAAAGTGTTATATCATCTTTCTACTGGATCACCTGTTTTGTGTGTTAATGAACCTTTGCACTCTATGCTTTTTTTACGACTGATATTTCTCTAGTTGCTAATCAAAACCACCCAACTTCTAGATAAAACAAATCCCTTGAATTCGCCATCTAAAATCAATTTTTAAAGACCAGACATTTGAAGAAGTTTACAAGTCTTCTTTGTGGGAACGGTATCTGGTATTTATACCATTATTACTTGTTACAAGACGATAATAGTTCAAGGTGTATACTTGCACTGATTCCGTTTTTGTGTTGAAATCTACGGTTGCATAAACCTAACAACACACCTTGTGTGCAAGTATTCATTACTTTTTGTTTGGGACCTTTGACTAGACATGTAGTTTTTTGCAAGGTTTATGCTGCCTAGTTTTCTATGTTGTCATTACTTTTTTTGAATTGGGTGTTTGGGTTTTGTAGCAATGGTTGGGTTTGCCATCACTATTAATTTATCTGCGGTTAATAACTGTGTGAAAAATTACATTTACATGCATTTCGATGTTTGTATGTCATTGCTATGGAACCTCGCTTGGTTCAAACAGTTGACATGGATACCGGCCTACCATTTTACCATTTTCGGCACCTCTTGAAGTTACGTTTACAAAAAGTAAGTGGTATGGATAAACAAGTTTTTGTTAGGTCTCTCTTGTAAGTTGTTTTATTTATTTTCATACAAAATTTCATCTGTGTGCTGCTTTTTGAAGTCATTAAGTTACTCTTGGCTTATACGAGTGTTCCATTGATTGGGTTATCAATTTTCGCATGCTTATTTTCCTCCAAATGAATTGGAATATTGGATTTGTTGATTTCATCATTGTCTTGATATTGAATCCATTTTTATTTATGTTTAGTTTTTTAAAAGGTTAGTGGTAGTTTGCACCACTTTTAGACATGATTTTTGAAAAACTTGCTCCAAAAAAGTTAGATCAATTTTGACGCAATACCACTATTAGAAAAATGACTTTTATCGATGAAGTATTACCGACTAAAATTTTCATCGGTGATTACCAAAGAATATAAAACTTATCAATTGAAAAAACTACAAGAAATTATCCGTTTGAAAATTACCAACGGATTGAAAAATTATTAATTAAGAAATTAAAAATTAAAATATCCATTCGGTAATTACCAACGTGAATTTTCATTTAAGTTTTTATTTTTTAATTCTAGAGTTCTTAAAAAATAAAAATTTAAAATTAAAATATTTGTCGATGATCCATCGATAACTACCGAAGGATTACTGATGGATATTTTAATTTTTTTGAGAGTTATTTTGATGTGTAATTATGAATCATTTATATAACTTAGAATAAATGAATCAATTTCAAGTTTAATGTATGAAAGTGTATATGTGTGTGTGTTTGTGTGTGTATACATAGTGTATTAATGCATTGTATGTAGCATATATAGTGTATGTACGTACCATGTATATATATATTTTATATTTTTTTATCTTTTTGATGCATATTACTTTGTCGCGGGTATATTCACGTTTTTGCGAATATTTTCATGTGTGTGTGGACTCGAGAAAGAGAAGAAGGGAGGAAATGCAAGCAGTATTGAAAGCGGAAAAGATGGAGAAAAGGAGTTGATAGCTACTCACGCCCGTTAGTGATTTAGATACGAGGCTGCGAGCAAAAGGAATCCAAAATTTGAAGTACTTGCAGCCGCGAACATTTAAGGCGTGCGCCCGCGAATGATGCTGAAGGCCTGAAATTCTAATTTCAGTTAGGGATATTTCAGTCATTTGGATATGAATATTTAAGGTTTTTGATGCTTCATTTAAGGGATTAAGCCTCCATCGTACTTTTTACAAACTTTTAAGTTCTCGTTTACCTATTAAAGTAGATTTTTAGCTTCATTTGAAGAATGGAGATTACAAAATCGGATTTGCAGTCCATGCGATTTTGAGAATGAATCTATGACTCGGAGAGTGATTGTATCTTCATCTCCTTTTTTTTTTTTTTTTTGCTTTGCTTTATATTTTAATTAATGTTTCTAGCTTAGATCTTTGAGGTTTGATTGTTAATTTTAATTTTGTGCAACTATTTGGTTTCATAGATCTAGATTCTTTAACTAATTCCTTATTCTTTTTTTACTTTTTCTTGGTTTTGGTCATGTTTATTCTCTGAAATTGTTAATCTAGTTTCATTACTTTGTTCTTCTTCAAATTTGGGTTAGTTCATGTTTGCTAATTTGAATTTTATTGTTCATTTATTGTCTAAACTTGGGTTTATGCGTTTTATCTTGTCTAAATTGTTTTCTTCATAGATTAGTTCTTGTTTAATCAAGTTTATTAGTTTAATATCTTGTTCCCTTGATTCATGTTCAATTGATTCGTAGTTTAAGATGAATATTGTAAGGACTTGATTTGTATCAATTTGTTGTTTTAAGTTAATGATTTCCCGAATAAAATTGTTGTTTGATTAGCCAATTAACGACAATTAGGGGGTTTAAACGATCATTAATCGGTAACTGTTGAATTTAATAGTTAAGATCTAATGGAAATTTGGTTTTTGACTTGGGTAAACCAATTGATGATTTTTATCACATCATGAAAATACATGTTTTAATTATTTGGGAATATGTTGTTTTGCTTAATGCTTCTTTTTTGAATTAACTGACATGGAAGTAAATGATTTTCAATTAAGAAAGGTTTTGGTCGCCTTGGAAGAGGGGCAAAAGTGGCAATTGAATTTAGCAATTCCCAATCTGGAAAGGTCCAAACCGATATTCACCGTTTTAGATAACTTAATGTCTTTCAATTTGAATTGCTAGTGCTATTTAGATTATCAATTGCTTCTTGTTTTAGTTGTTAATCTAGTCTTATTTTCTCTTGAGTCTCTGTGTGTTTATTTAGCCTTGTTTTATTCTTAATTTAATGATGTTTAGTGTAGCTTAAGTGATCAGTTGTGTTTAATAAATTTCTAGTACTAATCCAATTTCATAATTGATTGCAAACAACTAACTAATACCGTGAGCATATTTGTACATGCTTATTCCCTTGTGTCCCCGTGTTCGACCCGTATGCCATGACATCGTACGCTTTGCGGTTACAAATGATTTTAAAACTCAAACAAATTTTTGGCGCCTTTGTTGGGGAGAATTGGAGTAACATAAAATATAGCTTGTGGTATACTAGGATGCGTTTCCCTATCTTTTCTACCCTTTTTCGTTTTGGTTTAAATAAATTTACATTTGCATTTTAAACAGAAAAAAAAAATCTTAGCTCAGAAACTTTGCCTTGTGCGCGGGTGAGAAAATAAGCCATGCTGCTGCGAAGAAATCTAATCAAAGTGTCTGCCCTGTTTTATGGATTTGGTCATAGGCGTGAGCAAAATAGGTGCACGGGCATGAGAAAACCTTTTGCCATGTTTCTTGAGTTTTGTCATGGGCGCGAGGAAAATAGCTGCGCGGGAACGAGCATTACTAAAAAAAGTTTGTGCCATGTTTTTTCTGGGTATGGTCGCGGGTGCGAGCTACATATGTGTGCGTGTGCGAGCTGTGAAGCATATTTGAACTCAATAATCTCCCTGACCCTTTTTATTCCCACACCCTAGCCTACCTTTCTCTTTTCTCCACGACCCGTTTCCCCATATCTATACCTCTCGATCGTTTTTGACCATCTACCACTAGTATCTCAACCCCTATTCCCCTATCATTCATGTCGAACCAGTAACCTATCTCTACGCCTTGATTTCATCCTCTCTTTTTTCCTCCTCCCATCAGTTCCCCCTTTCAGAAACTTTAGATTTCGAAAACCCTCCATGTACCTTAACCCCTTTCCTTCAATCCTGCAACCTTCATAAAAGGAGTTGATTATCTTGTTTCTTTCTTTATTTTGCAAATAAAAGGATTATCAAGGTTAATGATGAAATAACTACTACGCATTTGGTTCATTCCATGCTTTTTTTTTTTTTTTTTGCATATCTTATTTCCTTTTATCGTTATCATTTTAATTTTAATCGTTGACATGGATACTCTTTCCTCATTGGCCCCAAGCACACACACGACACCTATCTCCACTACCCCACCCGTATTCAGGTGACACCCTTAGCGTGCAGTCACATATTGATGCTTTGAGCGCTCGATTAGATGCAGTGGCTACCGATGCACGTCAATCATGGATTTTGGTTGGGGATTCCACAAATACTTCGCCGATGTTCGTCATTTCCTGCACTGTGAGTTCTTGGCTTTTTTTTACTTTCCCCAACATCCTTACACTAGCATAGCTTGTGGGTGGGTGTTTTATTTTTTCTTACTTCTTTTTGTAGTTTCCTTTTTGCATATTTGATGCATTTAGTTATTTGCATTTCCTGAGTATTGAAAACAATGCTCTTCTTTTGCTTGTCGGTGGACATTTTCTTTCTTTTTTCTCCTTTAGTCGGTTCTTTTTTGCTTAGTCTAGTTCTTGTTTGGTGTTTGTATATTCTTTCCCCCTATATAAAAATATCTAAAAAGATTTTTGACGTCTCTCCACGGTATTAGAGCTCGTAGTAACCACCTCTCACTTAGCATGATTCATATGTTATGTGTATTAGTGTATTTTTTGGCTTATAACCACATAGTATATATTTTTTAAGAAACATTGATTTGCTTTAATCAGTCATTTACATGCACCACTTCACATATTGCTACACGTTACCTCTAGGATTAACTTTCTTATTGTAGTTCCCTGCATTACTCTCCTGACTACTTGGATGGATTACACCTTGTGAGAATTTGGGCCGTATTAGATTGACATTCATAATCAATCCCATTTTTTTCATTCTTGTATGTTAACTCCCATGGAGGGGTATCTTTAGGTGTTTGTCAATGTTCTTGTTTAGGATGATTGTGAAATTGGATAGAAGCTATCATTTCTTAATAAATCCCCAAAATACCA